>NW_026610850.1:0-158445 GCF_029499605.1 Hyla sarda
TCGTTTTCACCCGGGCACTCTTTGGGCGGGCGCAGCACGCAGAAACACCTAGATTGCAGATAAGCGCCTTTTCCCATTGACCGCGACGAACAGAGAAGATGCACAAGCTTCTTGCCATTGCGGCCGAACGGAAGGAAATATTTGCTCAAAACTTGCTGTGCTGGTGCAGACAGTGGCACCCGACATGCCTGCGTTGTCGTTTTCACCCGGGCACTCTTTGGGCGGGCGCAGCACGCAGAAACACCTAGATTGCAGATAAGCGCCTTTTCCCATTGACCGCGACGAACAGAGAGGATGCACAAGCTTCTAGCCATTGCGGCCGAATGGAAGGAGATATTTGCTCAAAAATTGCTGTTCTGGTGCAGACAGGGGCACCCGACATGCCTGCGTTGTCGTTTTCACCCGGGCACTCTTTGGGCGGGCGCAGCACGCAGAAACACCTAGATTGCAGATAAGCGCCTTTTCCCATTGACCGCGACGAACAGAGAGGATGCACAAGCTTCTAGCCATTGCGGCCGAATGGAAGGAGATATTTGCTCAAAACTTGCTGTGCTGGTGCAGACAGTGGCACCCGACATGCCTGCGTTGTCGTTTTCACCCGGGCACTCTTTGGGCGGGCGCAGCACGCAGAAACACCTAGATTGCAGATAAGCGCCTTTTCCCATTGACCGCGACGAACAGAGAGGATGCACAAGCTTCTTGCCATTGCGGCCGAATGGAAGGAGATATTTGCTCAAAAATTGCTGTGCTGGTGCAGATAGGGGCACCCGACATGCCTGCGTTGTCGTTTTCACCCGGGCACTCTTTGGGCGGGCGCAGCACGCAGAAACACCTAGATTGCAGATAAGCGCCTTTTCCCATTGACCGCGACGAACAGACAAGATGTACAAGCTTCTTGCCATTGCGGCCGAACGGAAGGAGATATTTGCTCAAAACTTGCTGTGCTGGTGCAGACAGTGGCACCCGACATGCCTGCGTTGTCGTTTTCACCCGGGCACTCTTTGGGCGGGCGCAGCACGCAGAAACACCTAGATTGCAGATAAGCGCCTTTTCCCATTGACCGCGACGAACAGAGAGGATGCACAAGCTTCTTGCCATTGCGGCCGAACGGAAGGAGATATTTGCTCAAAACTTGCTGTGCTGGTGCAGACAGTGGCACCCGACATGCCTGCGTTGTCGTTTTCACCCGGGCACTCTTTGGGCGGGCGCAGCACGCAGAAACACCTAGATTGCAGATAAGCGCCTTTTCTCATTGACCGCGACGAACAGAGAAGATGCACAAGCTTCTTACCATTGAGGCCGAACGGAAGGAGATATTTGCTCAAAACTTGCTGTGCTGGTGCAGACAGTGGCACCCGACATGCCTGCGTTGTCGATTTAACCCGGGCACTCTTTGGGCGGGCGCAGCACGCAGAAACACCTAGATTGCAGATAAGCGCCTTTTCCCATTGACCGCGACGAACAGAGAGGATGCACAAGCTTCTTGCCATTGCGGCCGAACGGAAGGAGATATTTGCTCAAAACTTGCTGTGCTGGTGCAGACAGTGGCACCCGACATGCCTGCGTTGTCGTTTTCACCCGGGCACTCTTTGGGCGGGCGCAGCACGCAGAAACACCTAGATTGCAGATAAGCGCCTTTTCCCATTGACCGCGACGAACAGAGAGGATGCACAAGCTTCTTGCCATTGCGGCCGAACGGAAGGAGATATTTGCTCAAAACTTGCTGTGCTGGTGCAGACAGTGGCACCCGACATGCCTGCGTTGTCGTTTTCACCCGGGCACTCTTTGGGCGGGCGCAACACGCAGAAACACCTAGATTGCAGATAAGCGCCTTTTCTCATTGACCGCGACGAACAGAGAAGATGCACAAGCTTCTTACCATTGAGGCCGAACGGAAGGAGATATTTGCTCAAAACTTGCTGTGCTGGTGCAGACAGTGGCACCCGACATGCCTGCGTTGTCGTTTTCACCCGGGTACTCTTTGGGCGGACGCAGCACGCAGAAACACCTAGATTGCAGATAAGCGCCTTTTCCCATTGACCGCGACGAACAGAGAAGATGCACAAGCTTCTTGCCATTGCGGCCGAACGGAAGGAGATATTTGCTCAAAACTTGCTGTGCTGGTGCAGACAGTGGAACCCGACATGCCTGCGTTGTCGTTTTCACCCGGGCACTCTTTGGGCGGGCGCAGCACGCAGAAACACCTAGATTGCAGATAAGCGCCTTTTCCCATTGACCGCGACGAACAGAGAGGATGCACAAGCTTCTTGCCATTGCGGCCGAATGGAAGGAGATATTTGCTCAAAAATTGCTGTGCTGGTGCAGACAGGGGCACCCGACATGCCTGCGTTGTCGTTTTCACCCGGGCACTCTTTGGGCGGGCGCAGCACGCAGAAACACCTAGATTGCAGATAAGCGCCTTTTCCCATTGACCGCGACGAACAGACAAGATGTACAAGCTTCTTGCCATTGCGGCCGAACGGAAGGAGATATTTGCTCAAAACTTGCTGTGCTGGTGCAGACAGTGGCACCCGACATGCCTGCGTTGTCGTTTTCACCCGGGCACTCTTTGGGCGGGCGCAGCACGCAGAAACACCTAGATTGCAGATAAGCGCCTTTTCCCATTGACCGCGACGAACAGAGAGGATGCACAAGCTTCTTGCCATTGCGGCCGAACGGAAGGAGATATTTGCTCAAAACTTGCTGTGCTGGTGCAGACAGTGGCACCCGACATGCCTGCGTTGTCGTTTTCACCCGGGCACTCTTTGGGCGGGCGCAGCACGCAGAAACACCTAGATTGCAGATAAGCGCCTTTTCCCATTGACTGCGACGAACATAGAAGATGCACAAGCTTCT
This sequence comes from Hyla sarda, assembly GCF_029499605.1. Classification (NCBI taxonomy): domain Eukaryota; kingdom Metazoa; phylum Chordata; class Amphibia; order Anura; family Hylidae; genus Hyla; species Hyla sarda. Next base: position 2,857 of record NW_026610850.1, read on the forward strand.
TGCCATTGCGGCCGAACGGAAGGAGATATTTGCTCAAAACTTGCTGTGCTGATGCAGACAGTGGCACTAGACATGCCTGCGTTGTCGTTTTCACCCGGGCACTCTTTGGGCGGGTGCAGCACGCAGAAACACCTAGATTGCAGATAAGCGCCTTTTCCCATTGACCGCGACGAACAGAGAAGATGCACAAGCTTCTTGCCATTGCGGCCGAACGGAAGGAGATATTTGCTCAAAACTTGCTGTGCTGGTGCAGACAGTGGCACCCGACATGCCTGCGTTGTTGTTTTCACCCGGGCACTCTTTAGGCGGGCGCAGCACGCAGAAACACCTAGATTGCAGATAAGCGCCTTTTCCCATTGACCGCGACGAACAGAGAGGATGCACAAGCTTCTTGCCATTGCGGCCAAATGGAAGGAGATATTTGCTAAAAAATTGCTGTGCTGGTGCAGACAGGGGCACCCGACATGCCTGCGTTGTCGTTTTCACCCGGGCACTCTTTGGGCGGGCGCAGCACGCAGAAACACCTAGATTGCAGATAAGCGCCTTTTCCCATTGACCGCGACGAACAGAGAAGATGCACAAGCTTCTTGCCATTGCGGCCGAACGGAAGGAGATATTTGCTCAAAACTTGCTGTGCTGGTGCAGACAGTGGCACCCGACATGCCTGCGTTGTCGTTTTCACCCGGGCACTCTTTGGGCGGGCGCAGCACGCAGAAACACCTAGATTGCAGATAAGCGCCTTTTCCCATTGACCGCGACGAACAGAGAAGATGCACAAGCTTCTTGCCATTGCGGCCGAACGGAAGGAGATATTTGCTCTAAACTTGCTGTGCTGGTGCAGACAGTGGCACCCGACATGCCTGCGTTGTCGTTTTCACCCGGGCACTCTTTGGGCGGGCGCAGCACGCAGAAACACCTAGATTGCAGATAAGCGCCTTTTCCCATTGACCGCGACGAACAGAGAGGATGCACAAGCTTCTTGCCATTGCGGCCGAACGGAAGGAGATATTTGCTCAAAACTTGCTGTGCTGGTGCAGACAGTGGCACCCGACATGCCTGCGTTGTCGTTTTTACCCGGGCACTCTTTGGGCGGGCGCAGCACGCAGAAACACCTAGATTGCAGATAAGCGCCTTTTCCCATTGACCGCGACGAACAGAGAAGATGCACAAGCTTCTTACCATTGAGGCCGAACGGAAGGAGATATTTGCTCAAAACTTGCTGTGCTGGTGCAGACAGTGGCACCCGACATGACTGCGTTGTCGTTTTCACCCGGGCACTCTTTGGGCGGGCGCAGCACGCAGAAACACCTAGATTGCAGATAAGCGCCTTTTCCCATTGACCGCGACGAACAGAGAGGATGCACAAGCTTCTTGCCATTGCGGCCGAATGGAAGGAGATATTTGCTCAAAAATTGCTGTGCTGGTGCAGACAGGGGCACCCGACATGCCTGCGTTGTCGTTTTCACCAGGGCACTCTTTGGGCGGGCGCAGCACGCAGAAACACCTAGATTGCAGATAAGCGCCTTTTCCCATTGACCGCGACGAACAGACAAGATGCACAAGCTTCTTGCCATTGCGGCCGAACGGAAGGAGATATTTGCTCAAAACTTGCTGTGCTGGTGCAGACAGTGGCACCCGACATGCCTGCGTTGTCGTTTTCACCCGGGCACTCTTTGGGCGGGCGCAGCACGCAGAAACACCTAGATTGCAGATAAGCGCCTTTTCCCATTGACCGCGACGAACAGAGAAGATGCACAAGCTTCTTACCATTGAGGCCGAACGGAAGGAGATATTTGCTCAAAACTTGCTGTGCTGGTGCAGACAGTGGCACCCGACATGACTGCGTTGTCGTTTTCACCCGGGCACTCTTTGGGCGGGCGCAGCACGCAGAAACACCTAGATTGCAGATAAGCGCCTTTTCCCATTGACCGCGACGAACAGAGAGGATGCACAAGCTTCTTGCCATTGCGGCCGAATGGAAGGAGATATTTGCTCAAAAATTGCTGTGCTGGTGCAGACAGGGGCACCCGACATGCCTGCGTTGTCGTTTTCACCAGGGCACTCTTTGGGCGGGCGCAGCACGCAGAAACACCTAGATTGCAGATAAGCGCCTTTTCCCATTGACCGCGACGAACAGACAAGATGCACAAGCTTCTTGCCATTGCGGCCGAACGGAAGGAGATATTTGCTCAAAACTTGCTGTGCTGGTGCAGACAGTGGCACCCGACATGCCTGCGTTGTCGTTTTCACCCGGGCACTCTTTGGGCGGGCGCAGCACGCAGAAACACCTAGATTGCAGATAAGCGCCTTTTCCCATTGACCGCGACGAACAGAGAAGATGCACAAGCTTCTTGCCATTGCGGCCGAACGGAAGGAAATATTTGCTCAAAACTTGCTGTGCTGGTGCAGACAGTGGCACCCGACATGCCTGCGTTGTCGTTTTCACCCGGGCACTCTTTGGGCGGGCGCAGCACGCAGAAACACCTAGATTGCAGATAAGCGCCTTTTCCCATTGACCGCGACGAACAGAGAGGATGCACAAGCTTCTAGCCATTGCGGCCGAATGGAAGGAGATATTTGCTCAAAAATTGCTGTTCTGGTGCAGACAGGGGCACCCGACATGCCTGCGTTGTCGTTTTCACCCGGGCACTCTTTGGGCGGGCGCAGCACGCAGAAACACCTAGATTGCAGATAAGCGCCTTTTCCCATTGACCGCGACGAACAAACAAGATGTACAAGCTTCTTGCCATTGCGGCCGAACGGAAGGAGATATTTGCTCAAAACTTGCTGTGCTGGTGCAGACAGTGGCACCCGACATGCCTGCGTTGTCGTTTTCACCCGGGCACTCTTTGGGCGGGCGCAGCACGCAGAAACACCTAGATTGCAGATAAGCGCCTTTTCTCATTGACCGCGACGAACAGAGAAGATGCACAAGCTTCTTACCATTGAGGCCGAACGGAAGGAGATATTTGCTCAAAACTTGCTGTGCTGGTGCAGACAGTGGCACCCGACATGCCTGCGTTGTCGATTTAACCCGGGCACTCTTTGGGCGGGCGCAGCACGCAGAAACACCTAGATTGCAGATAAGCGCCTTTTCTCATTGACCGCGACGAACAGAGAAGATGCACAAGCTTCTTACCATTGAGGCCGAACGGAAGGAGATATTTGCTCAAAACTTGCTGTGCTGGTGCAGACAGTGGCACCCGACATGCCTGCGTTGTCGTTTTCACCCGGGCACTCTTTGGGCGGGCGCAGCACGCAGAAACACCTAGATTGCAGATAAGCGCCTTTTCCCATTGACCGCGACGAACAGAGAAGATGCACAAGCTTCTTGCCATTGCGGCCGAACGGAAGGAGATATTTGCTCAAAACTTGCTGTGCTGGTGCAGACAGTGGCACCCGACATGCCTGCGTTGTCGTTTTCACCCGGGCACTCTTTGGGCGGGCGCAGCACGCAGAAAAACCTAGATTGCAGATAAGCGCCTTTTCCCATTGACCGCGACGAACAGAGAGGATGCACAAGCTTCTTGCCATTGCGGCCGAATGGAAGGAGATATTTGCTCAAAAATTGCTGTGCTGGTGCAGATAGGGGCACCCGACATGCCTGCGTTGTCGTTTTCACCCGGGCACTCTTTGGGCGGGCGCAGCACGCAGAAACACCTAGATTGCAGATAAGCGCCTTTTCCCATTGACCGCGACGAACAGACAAGATGTACAAGCTTCTTGCCATTGCGGCCGAACGGAAGGAGATATTTGCTCAAAACTTGCTGTGCTGGTGCAGACAGTGGCACCCGACATGCCTGCGTTGTCGTTTTCACCCGGGCACTCTTTGGGCGGGCGCAGCACGCAGAAACACCTAGATTGCAGATAAGCGCCTTTTCCCATTGACCGCGACGAACAGAGAGGATGCACAAGCTTCTTGCCATTGCGGCCGAACGGAAGGAGATATTTGCTCAAAACTTGCTGTGCTGGTGCAGACAGTGGCACCCGACATGCCTGCGTTGTCGTTTTCACCCGGGCACTCTTTGGGCGGGCGCAGCACGCAGAAACACCTAGATTGCAGATAAGCGCCTTTTCTCATTGACCGCGACGAACAGAGAAGATGCACAAGCTTCTTACCATTGAGGCCGAACGGAAGGAGATATTTGCTCAAAACTTGCTGTGCTGGTGCAGACAGTGGCACCCGACATGCCTGCGTTGTCGATTTAACCCGGGCACTCTTTGGGCGGGCGCAGCACGCAGAAACACCTAGATTGCAGATAAGCGCCTTTTCCCATTGACCGCGACGAACAGAGAGGATGCACAAGCTTCTTGCCATTGCGGCCGAACGGAAGGAGATATTTGCTCAAAACTTGCTGTGCTGGTGCAGACAGTGGCACCCGACATGCCTGCGTTGTCGTTTTCACCCGGGCACTCTTTGGGCGGGCGCAGCACGCAGAAACACCTAGATTGCAGATAAGCGCCTTTTCCCATTGACCGCGACGAACAGAGAGGATGCACAAGCTTCTTGCCATTGCGGCCGAACGGAAGGAGATATTTGCTCAAAACTTGCTGTGCTGGTGCAGACAGTGGCACCCGACATGCCTGCGTTGTCGTTTTCACCCGGGCACTCTTTGGGCGGGCGCAACACGCAGAAACACCTAGATTGCAGATAAGCGCCTTTTCTCATTGACCGCGACGAACAGAGAAGATGCACAAGCTTCTTACCATTGAGGCCGAACGGAAGGAGATATTTGCTCAAAACTTGCTGTGCTGGTGCAGACAGTGGCACCCGACATGCCTGCGTTGTCGTTTTCACCCGGGTACTCTTTGGGCGGACGCAGCACGCAGAAACACCTAGATTGCAGATAAGCGCCTTTTCCCATTGACCGCGACGAACAGAGAAGATGCACAAGCTTCTTGCCATTGCGGCCGAACGGAAGGAGATATTTGCTCAAAACTTGCTGTGCTGGTGCAGACAGTGGCACCCGACATGCCTGCGTTGTCGTTTTCACCCGGGCACTCTTTGGGCGGGCGCAGCACGCAGAAACACCTAGATTGCAGATAAGCGCCTTTTCCCATTGACCGCGACGAACAGAGAGGATGCACAAGCTTCTTGCCATTGCGGCCGAATGGAAGGAGATATTTGCTCAAAAATTGCTGTGCTGGTGCAGACAGGGGCACCCGACATGCCTGCGTTGTCGTTTTCACCCGGGCACTCTTTGGGCGGGCGCAGCACGCAGAAACACCTAGATTGCAGATAAGCGCCTTTTCCCATTGACCGCGACGAACAGACAAGATGTACAAGCTTCTTGCCATTGCGGCCGAACGGAAGGAGATATTTGCTCAAAACTTGCTGTGCTGGTGCAGACAGTGGCACCCGACATGCCTGCGTTGTCGTTTTCACCCGGGCACTCTTTGGGCGGGCGCAGCACGCAGAAACACCTAGATTGCAGATAAGCGCCTTTTCCCATTGACCGCGACGAACAGAGAGGATGCACAAGCTTCTTGCCATTGCGGCCGAACGGAAGGAGATATTTGCTCAAAACTTGCTGTGCTGGTGCAGACAGTGGCACCCGACATGCCTGCGTTGTCGTTTTCACCCGGGCACTCTTTGGGCGGGCGCAGCACGCAGAAACACCTAGATTGCAGATAAGCGCCTTTTCCCATTGACTGCGACGAACATAGAAGATGCACAAGCTTCTTGCCATTGCGGCCGAACGGAAGGAGATATTTGCTCAAAACTTGCTGTGCTGATGCAGACAGTGGCACTAGACATGCCTGCGTTGTCGTTTTCACCCGGGCACTCTTTGGGCGGGTGCAGCACGCAGAAACACCTAGATTGCAGATAAGCGCCTTTTCCCATTGACCGCGACGAACAGAGAAGATGCACAAGCTTCTTGCCATTGCGGCCGAACGGAAGGAGATATTTGCTCAAAACTTGCTGTGCTGGTGCAGACAGTGGCACCCGACATGCCTGCGTTGTTGTTTTCACCCGGGCACTCTTTAGGCGGGCGCAGCACGCAGAAACACCTAGATTGCAGATAAGCGCCTTTTCCCATTGACCGCGACGAACAGAGAGGATGCACAAGCTTCTTGCCATTGCGGCCAAATGGAAGGAGATATTTGCTAAAAAATTGCTGTGCTGGTGCAGACAGGGGCACCCGACATGCCTGCGTTGTCGTTTTCACCCGGGCACTCTTTGGGCGGGCGCAGCACGCAGAAACACCTAGATTGCAGATAAGCGCCTTTTCCCATTGACCGCGACGAACAGAGAAGATGCACAAGCTTCTTGCCATTGCGGCCGAACGGAAGGAGATATTTGCTCAAAACTTGCTGTGCTGGTGCAGACAGTGGCACCCGACATGCCTGCGTTGTCGTTTTCACCCGGGCACTCTTTGGGCGGGCGCAGCACGCAGAAACACCTAGATTGCAGATAAGCGCCTTTTCCCATTGACCGCGACGAACAGAGAAGATGCACAAGCTTCTTGCCATTGCGGCCGAACGGAAGGAGATATTTGCTCTAAACTTGCTGTGCTGGTGCAGACAGTGGCACCCGACATGCCTGCGTTGTCGTTTTCACCCGGGCACTCTTTGGGCGGGCGCAGCACGCAGAAACACCTAGATTGCAGATAAGCGCCTTTTCCCATTGACCGCGACGAACAGAGAGGATGCACAAGCTTCTTGCCATTGCGGCCGAACGGAAGGAGATATTTGCTCAAAACTTGCTGTGCTGGTGCAGACAGTGGCACCCGACATGCCTGCGTTGTCGTTTTTACCCGGGCACTCTTTGGGCGGGCGCAGCACGCAGAAACACCTAGATTGCAGATAAGCGCCTTTTCCCATTGACCGCGACGAACAGAGAAGATGCACAAGCTTCTTACCATTGAGGCCGAACGGAAGGAGATATTTGCTCAAAACTTGCTGTGCTGGTGCAGACAGTGGCACCCGACATGCCTGCGTTGTCGTTTTCACCCGGGCACTCTTTGGGCGGGCGCAGCACGCAGAAACACCTAGATTGCAGATAAGCGCCTTTTCCCATTGACCGCGACGAACAGAGAGGATGCACAAGCTTCTTGCCATTGCGGCCGAATGGAAGGAGATATTTGCTCAAAAATTGCTGTGCTGGTGCAGATAGGGGCACCCGACATGCCTGCGTTGTCGTTTTCACCCGGGCACTCTTTGGGCGGGCGCAGCACGCAGAAACACCTAGATTGCAGATAAGCGCCTTTTCCCATTGACCGCGACGAACAGACAAGATGTACAAGCTTCTTGCCATTGCGGCCGAACGGAAGGAGATATTTGCTCAAAACTTGCTGTGCTGGTGCAGACAGTGGCACCCGACATGCCTGCGTTGTCGTTTTCACCCGGGCACTCTTTGGGCGGGCGCAGCACGCAGAAACACCTAGATTGCAGATAAGCGCCTTTTCTCATTGACCGCGACGAACAGAGAAGATGCTCAAGCTTCTTACCATTGAGGCCGAACGGAAGGAGATATTTGCTCAAAACTTGCTGTGCTGGTGCAGACAGTGGCACCCGACATGCCTGCGTTGTCGTTTTCACCCGGGCACTCTTTGGGCGGGCGCAGCACGCAGAAACACCTAGATTGCAGATAAGCGCCTTTTCTCATTGACCGCGACGAACAGAGAAGATGCTCAAGCTTCTTACCATTGAGGCCGAACGGAAGGAGATATTTGCTCAAAACTTGCTGTGCTGGTGCAGACAGTGGCACCCGACATGCCTGCGTTGTCGTTTTCACCCGGGCACTCTTTGGGCGGGCGCAGCACGCAGAAACACCTAGATTGCAGATAAGCGCCTTTTCCCATTGACCGCGACGAACAGAGAAGATGCACAAGCTTCTTGCCATTGCGGCCGAACGGAAGGAGATATTTGCTCAAAACTTGCTGTGCTGGTGCAGACAGTGGCACCCGACATGCCTGCGTTGTCGTTTTCACCCGGGCACTCTTTGGGCGGGCGCAGCACGCAGAAACACCTAGATTGCAGATAAGCGCCTTTTCCCATTGACCGCGACGAACAGAGAGGATGCACAAGCTTCTTGCCATTGCGGCCGAATGGAAGGAGATATTTGCTCAAAAATTGCTGTGCTGGTGCAGACAGGGGCACCCGACATGCCTGCGTTGTCGTTTTCACCCGGGCACTCTTTGGGCGGGCGCAGCACGCAGAAACACCTAGATTGCAGATAAGCGCCTTTTCCCATTGACCGCGACGAACAGACAAGATGTACAAGCTTCTTGCCATTGCGGCCGAACGGAAGGAGATATTTGCTCAAAACTTGCTGTGCTGGTGCAGACAGTGGCACCCGACATGCCTGCGTTGTCGTTTTCACCCGGGCACTCTTTGGGCGGGCGCAGCACGCAGAAACACCTAGATTGCAGATAAGCGCCTTTTCCCATTGACCGCGACGAACAGAGAGGATGCACAAGCTTCTTGCCATTGCGGCCGAACGGAAGGAGATATTTGCTCAAAACTTGCTGTGCTGGTGCAGACAGTGGCACCCGACATGCCTGCGTTGTCGATTTAACCCGGGCACTCTTTGGGCGGGCGCAGCAAGCAGAAACACCTAGATTGCAGATAAGCGCCTTTTCCCATTGACCGCGACGAACAGAGAAGATGCACAAGCTTCTTGCCATTGCGGCCGAACGGAATTAGATATTTGCTCAAAAACTTGCTGTGCTGGTGCAGACAGTGGCACCCGACATGCCTGCGTTGTCGTTTTCACCCGGGCACTCTTTGGGCGGGCGCAGCACGCAGAAACACCTAGATTGCAGATAAGCGCCTTTTCCCATTGACCGCGACGAACAGAGAGGATGCACAAGCTTCTTGCCATTGCGGCCGAAGGGAAGGAGATATTTGCTCAAAAATTGCTGTGCTGGTGCAGACAGGGGCACACGACATGCCTGCGTTGTCGTTTTCACCAGGGCACTCTTTGGGCGGGCGCAGCACGCAGAAACACCTAGATTGCAGATAAGCGCCTTTTCCCATTGACCGCGACGAACAGACAAGATGCACAAGCTTCTTGCCATTGCGGCCGAACGGAATTAGATATTTGCTCAAAACTTGCTGTGCTGGTGCAGACAGTGGCACCCGACATGACTGCGTTGTCGTTTTCACCCGGGCACTCTTTGGGCGGGCGCAGCACGCAGAAACACCTAGATTGCAGATAAGCGCCTTTTCCCATTGACCGCGACGAACAGAGAGGATGCACAAGCTTCTTGCCATTGCGGCCGAATGGAAGGAGATATTTGCTCAAAAATTGCTGTGCTGGTGCAGACAGGGGCACCCGACATGCCTGCGTTGTCGTTTTCACCAGGGCACTCTTTGGGCGGGCGCAGCACGCAGAAACACCTAGATTGCAGATAAGCGCCTTTTCCCATTGACCGCGACGAACAGACAAGATGCACAAGCTTCTTGCCATTGCGGCCGAACGGAAGGAGATATTTGCTCAAAACTTGCTGTGCTGGTGCAGACAGTGGCACCCGACATGCCTGCGTTGTCGTTTTCACCCGGGCACTCTTTGGGCGGGCGCAGCACGCAGAAACACCTAGATTGCAGATAAGCGCCTTTTCCCATTGACCGCGACGAACAGAGAAGATGCACAAGCTTCTTGCCATTGCGGCCGAACGGAAGGAAATATTTGCTCAAAACTTGCTGTGCTGGTGCAGACAGTGGCACCCGACATGCCTGCGTTGTCGTTTTCACCCGGGCACTCTTTGGGCGGGCGCAGCACGCAGAAACACCTAGATTGCAGATAAGCGCCTTTTCCCATTGACCGCGACGAACAGAGAGGATGCACAAGCTTCTAGCCATTGCGGCCGAATGGAAGGAGATATTTGCTCAAAAATTGCTGTTCTGGTGCAGACAGGGGCACCCGACATGCCTGCGTTGTCGTTTTCACCCGGGCACTCTTTGGGCGGGCGCAGCACGCAGAAACACCTAGATTGCAGATAAGCGCCTTTTCCCATTGACCGCGACGAACAGACAAGATGTACAAGCTTCTTGCCATTGCGGCCGAACGGAAGGAGATATTTGCTCAAAACTTGCTGTGCTGGTGCAGACAGTGGCACCCGACATGCCTGCGTTGTCGTTTTCACCCGGGCACTCTTTGGGCGGGCGCAGCACGCAGAAACACCTAGATTGCAGATAAGCGCCTTTTCCCATTGACCGCGACGAACAGAGAAGATGCACAAGCTTCTTGCCATTGCGGCCGAATGGAAGGAGATATTTGCTCAAAAATTGCTGTGCTGGTGCAGACAGGGGCACCCGACATGCCTGCGTTGTCGTTTTCACCAGGGCACTCTTTGGGCGGGCGCAGCACGCAGAAACACCTAGATTGCAGATAAGCGCCTTTTCCCATTGACCGCGACGAACAGACAAGATGCACAAGCTTCTTGCCATTGCGGCCGAACGGAAGGAGATATTTGCTCAAAACTTGCTGTGCTGGTGCAGACAGTGGCACCCGACATGCCTGCGTTGTCGTTTTCACCCGGGCACTCTTTGGGCGGGCGCAGCACGCAGAAACACCTAGATTGCAGATAAGCGCCTTTTCCCATTGACCGCGACGAACAGAGAGGATGCACAAGCTTCTTGCCATTGCGGCCGAACGGAAGGAGATATTTGCTCAAAACTTGCTGTGCTGGTGCAGACAGTGGCACCCGACATGCCTGCGTTGTCGTTTTCACCCGGGCACTCTTTGGGCGGGCGCAGAACGCAGAAACACCTAGATTGCAGATAAGCGCCTTTTCTCATTGACCGCGACGAACAGAGAAGATGCACAAGCTTCTTACCATTGAGGCCGAACGGAAGGAGATATTTGCTCAAAACTTGCTGTGCTGGTGCAGACAGTGGCACCCGACATGCCTGCGTTGTCGATTTAACCCGGGCACTCTTTGGGCGGGCGCAGCACGCAGAAACACCTAGATTGCAGATAAGCGCCTTTTCCCATTGACCGCGACGAACAGAGAAGATGCACAAGCTTCTTGCCATTGCGGCCGAACGGAAGGAGATATTTGCTCAAAACTTGCTGTGCTGGTGCAGACAGTGGCACCCAACATGCCTGCGTTGTCGTTTTCACCCGGGCACTCTTTGGGCGGGCGCAGCTCGCAGAAACACCTAGATTGCAGATAAGCGCCTTTTCCCATTGACCGCGACGAACAGAGAAGATGCACAAGCTTCTTGCCATTGCGGCCGAACGGAAGGAGATATTTGCTCAAAACTTGCTGTGCTGGTGCAGACAGTGGCACCCGACATGCCTGCGTTGTCGTTTTCACCCGGGCACTCTTTGGGCGGGCGCAGCACGCAGAAACACCTAGATTGCAGATAAGCGCCTTTTCCCATTGACCGCGACGAACAGAGAGGATGCACAAGCTTCTTGCCATTGCGGCCGAACGGAAGGAGATATTTGCTCAAAACTTGCTGTGCTGGTGCAGACAGTGGCACCCGACATGCCTGCGTTGTCGTTTTCACCCGGGCACTCTTTGGGCGGGCGCAGCACGCAGAAACACCTAGATTGCAGATAAGCGCCTTTTCCCATTGACCGCGACGAACAGAGAGGATGCACAAGCTTCTTGCCATTGCGGCCGAACGGAAGGAGATATTTGCTCAAAACTTGCTGTGCTGGTGCAGACAGTGGCACCCGACATGCCTGCGTTGTCGTTTTCACCCGGGCACTCTTTGGGCGGGCGCAGCACGCAGAAACACCTAGATTGCAGATAAGCGCCTTTTCCCATTGACCGCGACGAACAGAGAGGATGCACAAGCTTCTTGCCATTGCGGCCGAATGGAAGGAGATATTTGCTCAAAAATTGCTGTGCTGGTGCAGACAGGGGCACCCGACATGCCTGCGTTGTCGTTTTCACCCGGGCACTCTTTGGGCGGGCGCAGCACGCAGAAACACCTAGATTGCAGATAAGCGCCTTTTCCCATTGACCGCGACGAACAGACAAGATGTACAAGCTTCTTGCCATTGCGGCCGAACGGAAGGAGATATTTGCTCAAAATTTGCTGTGCTGGTGCAGACAGTGGCACCCGACATGCCTGCGTTGTCGTTTTCACCCGGGCACTCTTTGGGCGGGCGCAGCACGCAGAAACACCTAGATTGCAGATAAGCGCCTTTTCCCATTGACCGCGACGAACAGAGAGGATGCACAAGCTTCTTGCCATTGCGGCCGAACGGAAGGAGATATTTGCTAAAAACTTGCTGTGCTGGTGCAGACAGTGGCACCCGACATGCCTGCGTTGTCGTTTTCACCCGGGCACTCTTTGGGCGGGCGCAGCACGCAGAAACACCTAGATTGCAGATAAGCGCCTTTTCTCATTGACCGCGACGAACAGAGAAGATGCACAAGCTTCTTACCATTGAGGCCGAACGGAAGGAGATATTTGCTCAAAACTTGCTGTGCTGGTGCAGACAGTGGCACCCGACATGCCTGCGTTGTCGATTTAACCCGGGCACTCTTTGGGCGGGCGCAGCACGCAGAAACACCTAGATTGCAGATAAGCGCCTTTTCCCATTGACCGCGACGAACAGAGAGGATGCACAAGCTTCTTGCCATTGCGGCCGAACGGAAGGAGATATTTGCTCAAAACTTGCTGTGCTGGTGCAGACAGTGGCACCCGACATGCCTGCGTTGTCGTTTTCACCCGGGCACTCTTTGGGCGGGCGCAGCACGCAGAAACACCTAGATTGCAGATAAGCGCCTTTTCCCATTGACCGCGACGAACAGAGAGGATGCACAAGCTTCTTGCCATTGCGGCCGAATGGAAGGAGATATTTGCTCAAAAATTGCTGTGCTGGTGCAGACAGGGGCACCCGACATGCCTGCGTTGTCGTTTTCACCCGGGCACTCTTTGGGCGGGCGCAGCACGCAGAAACACCTAGATTGCAGATAAGCGCCTTTTCCCATTGACCGCGACGAACAGACAAGATGTACAAGCTTCTTGCCATTGCGGCCGAACGGAAGGAGATATTTGCTCAAAATTTGCTGTGCTGGTGCAGACAGTGGCACCCGACATGCCTGCGTTGTCGTTTTCACCCGGGCACTCTTTGGGCGGGCGCAGCACGCAGAAACACCTAGATTGCAGATAAGCGCCTTTTCCCATTGACCGCGAAGAACAGAGAGGATGCACAAGCTTCTTGCCATTGCGGCCGAACGGAAGGAGATATTTGCTAAAAACTTGCTGTGCTGGTGCAGACAGTGGCACCCGACATGCCTGCGTTGTCGTTTTCACCCGGGCACTCTTTGGGCGGGCGCAGCACGCAGAAACACCTAGATTGCAGATAAGCGCCTTTTCTCATTGACCGCGACGAACAGAGAAGATGCACAAGCTTCTTACCATTGAGGCCGAACGGAAGGAGATATTTGCTCAAAACTTGCTGTGCTGGTGCAGACAGTGGCACCCGACATGCCTGCGTTGTCGATTTAACCCGGGCACTCTTTGGGCGGGCGCAGCACGCAGAAACACCTAGATTGCAGATAAGCGCCTTTTCCCATTGACCGCGACGAACAGAGAGGATGCACAAGCTTCTTGCCATTGCGGCCGAACGGAAGGAGATATTTGCTCAAAACTTGCTGTGCTGGTGCAGACAGTGGCACCCGACATGCCTGCGTTGTCGTTTTCACCCGGGAACTCTTTGGGCGGGCGCAGCACGCAGAAACACCTAGATTGCAGATAAGCGCCTTTTCCCATTGACCGCGACGAACAGAGAGGATGCACAAGCTTCTTGCCATTGCGGCCGAACGGAAGGAGATATTTGCTCAAAACTTGCTGTGCTGGTGCAGACAGTGGCACCCGACATGCTTGCGTTGTCGTTTTCACCCGGGCACTCTTTGGGCGGGCGCAGCACGCAGAAACACCTAGATTGCAGATAAGCGCCTTTTCTCATTGACCGCGACGAACAGAGAAGATGCACAAGCTTCTTACCATTGAGGCCGAACGGAAGGAGATATTTGCTCAAAACTTGCTGTGCTGGTGCAGACAGTGGCACCCGACATGCCTGCGTTGTCGTTTTCACCCGGGCACTCTTTGGGCGGGCGCAGCACGCAGAAACACCTAGATTGCAGATAAGCGCCTTTTCCCATTGACCGCGACGAACAGAGAAGATGCACAAGCTTCTTGCCATTGCGGCCGAACGGAAGGAGATATTTGCTCAAAACTTGCTGTGCTGGTGCAGACAGTGGCACCCGACATGCCTGCGTTGTCGTTTTCACCCGGGCACTCTTTGGGCGGGCGCAGCACGCAGAAACACCTAGATTGCAGATAAGCGCCTTTTCCCATTGACCGCGACGAACAGAGAGGATGCACAAGCTTCTTGCCATTGCGGCCGAATGGAAGGAGATATTTGCTCAAAAATTGCTGTGCTGGTGCAGACAGGGGCACCCGACATGCCTGCGTTGTCGTTTTCACCCGGGCACTCTTTGGGCGGGCGCAGCACGCAGAAACACCTAGATTGCAGATAAGCGCCTTTTCCCATTGACCGCGACGAACAGACAAGATGTACAAGCTTCTTGCCATTGCGGCCGAACGGAAGGAGATATTTGCTCAAAATTTGCTGTGCTGGTGCAGACAGTGGCACCCGACATGCCTGCGTTGTCGTTTTCACCCGGGCACTCTTTGGGCGGGCGCAGCACGCAGAAACACCTAGATTGCAGATAAGCGCCTTTTCCCATTGACCGCGACGAACAGAGAGGATGCACAAGCTTCTTGCCATTGCGGCCGAACGGAAGGAGATATTTGCTAAAAACTTGCTGTGCTGGTGCAGACAGTGGCACCCGACATGCCTGCGTTGTCGTTTTCACCCGGGCACTCTTTGGGCGGGCGCAGCACGCAGAAACACCTAGATTGCAGATAAGCGCCTTTTCTCATTGACCGCGACGAACAGAGAAGATGCACAAGCTTCTTACCATTGAGGCCGAACGGAAGGAGATATTTGCTCAAAACTTGCTGTGCTGGTGCAGACAGTGGCACCCGACATGCCTGCGTTGTCGATTTAACCCGGGCACTCTTTGGGCGGGCGCAGCACGCAGAAACACCTAGATTGCAGATAAGCGCCTTTTCCCATTGACCGCGACGAACAGAGAGGATGCACAAGCTTCTTGCCATTGCGGCCGAACGGAAGGAGATATTTGCTCAAAACTTGCTGTGCTGGTGCAGACAGTGGCACCCGACATGCCTGCGTTGTCGTTTTCACCCGGGCACTCTTTGGGCGGGCGCAGCACGCAGAAACACCTAGATTGCAGATAAGCGCCTTTTCCCATTGACCGCGACGAACAGAGAGGATGCACAAGCTTCTTGCCATTGCGGCCGAATGGAAGGAGATATTTGCTCAAAAATTGCTGTGCTGGTGCAGACAGGGGCACCCGACATGCCTGCGTTGTCGTTTTCACCCGGGCACTCTTTGGGCGGGCGCAGCACGCAGAAACACCTAGATTGCAGATAAGCGCCTTTTCCCATTGACCGCGACGAACAGACAAGATGTACAAGCTTCTTGCCATTGCGGCCGAACGGAAGGAGATATTTGCTCAAAATTTGCTGTGCTGGTGCAGACAGTGGCACCCGACATGCCTGCGTTGTCGTTTTCACCCGGGCACTCTTTGGGCGGGCGCAGCACGCAGAAACACCTAGATTGCAGATAAGCGCCTTTTCCCATTGACCGCGAAGAACAGAGAGGATGCACAAGCTTCTTGCCATTGCGGCCGAACGGAAGGAGATATTTGCTAAAAACTTGCTGTGCTGGTGCAGACAGTGGCACCCGACATGCCTGCGTTGTCGTTTTCACCCGGGCACTCTTTGGGCGGGCGCAGCACGCAGAAACACCTAGATTGCAGATAAGCGCCTTTTCTCATTGACCGCGACGAACAGAGAAGATGCACAAGCTTCTTACCATTGAGGCCGAACGGAAGGAGATATTTGCTCAAAACTTGCTGTGCTGGTGCAGACAGTGGCACCCGACATGCCTGCGTTGTCGATTTAACCCGGGCACTCTTTGGGCGGGCGCAGCACGCAGAAACACCTAGATTGCAGATAAGCGCCTTTTCCCATTGACCGCGACGAACAGAGAAGATGCACAAGCTTCTTGCCATTGCGGCCGAACGGAAGGAGATATTTGCTCAAAACTTGCTGTGCTGGTGCAGACAGTGGCACCCGACATGCCTGCGTTGTCGTTTTCACCCGGGCACTCTTTGGGCGGGCGCAGCACGCAGAAACACCTAGATTGCAGATAAGCGCCTTTTCCCATTGACCGCGACGAACAGAGAGGATGCACAAGCTTCTTGCCATTGCGGCCGAACGGAAGGAGATATTTGCTCAAAACTTGCTGTGCTGGTGCAGACAGTGGCACCCGACATGCTTGCGTTGTCGTTTTCACCCGGGCACTCTTTGGGCGGGCGCAGCACGCAGAAACACCTAGATTGCAGATAAGCGCCTTTTCTCATTGACCGCGACGAACAGAGAAGATGCACAAGCTTCTTACCATTGAGGCCGAACGGAAGGAGATATTTGCTCAAAACTTGCTGTGCTGGTGCAGACAGTGGCACCCGACATGCCTGCGTTGTCGTTTTCACCCGGGCACTCTTTGGGCGGGCGCAGCACGCAGAAACACCTAGATTGCAGATAAGCGCCTTTTCCCATTGACCGCGACGAACAGAGAAGATGCACAAGCTTCTTGCCATTGCGGCCGAACGGAAGGAGATATTTGCTCAAAACTTGCTGTGCTGGTGCAGACAGTGGCACCCGACATGCCTGCGTTGTCGTTTTCACCCGGGCACTCTTTGGGCGGGCGCAGCACGCAGAAACACCTAGATTGCAGATAAGCGCCTTTTCCCATTGACCGCGACGAACAGAGAGGATGCACAAGCTTCTTGCCATTGCGGCCGAATGGAAGGAGATATTTGCTCAAAAATTGCTGTGCTGGTGCAGACAGGGGCACCCGACATGCCTGCGTTGTCGTTTTCACCCGGGCACTCTTTGGGTTGGCGCAGCACGCAGAAACACCTAGATTGCAGATAAGCGCCTTTTCCCATTGACCGCGACGAACAGACAAGATGTACAAGCTTCTTGCCATTGCGGCCGAACGGAAGGAGATATTTGCTCAAAACTTGCTGTGCTGGTGCAGACAGTGGCACCCGACATGCCTGCGTTGTCGATTTAACCCGGGCACTCTTTGGGCGGGCGCAGCACGCAGAAACACCTAGATTGCAGATAAGCGCCTTTTCCCATTGACCGCGACGAACAGAGAGGATGCACAAGCTTCTTGCCATTGCGGCCGAATGGAAGGAGATATTTGCTCAAAAATTGCTGTGCTGGTGCAGACAGTGGCACCCGACATGCCTGCGTTGTCGTTTTCACCCGGGCACTCTTTGGGCGGGCGCAGCACGCAGAAACACCTAGATTGCAGATAAGCGCCTTTTCCCATTGACCGCGACGAACAGAGAAGATGCACAAGCTTCTTGCCATTGCGGCCGAACGGAAGGAGATATTTGCTCAAAACTTGCTGTGCTGGTGCAGACAGTGGCACCCGACATGCCTGCGTTGTCGTTTTCACCCGGGCACTCTTTGGGCGGGCGCAGCACGCAGAAACACCTAGATTGCAGATTAGCGCCTTTTCTCATTGACCGCGACGAACAGAGAAGATGCACAAGCTTCTTACCATTGAGGCCGAACGGAAGGAGATATTTGCTCAAAACTTGCTGTGCTGGTGCAGACAGTGGCACCCGACATGCCTGCGTTGTCGTTTTCACCCGGGCACTCTTTGGGCGGGCGCAGCACGCAGAAACACCTAGATTGCAGATAAGCGCCTTTTCCCATTGACTGCGACGAACATAGAAGATGCACAAGCTTCTTGCCATTGCGGCCGAACGGAAGGAGATATTTGCTCAAAACTTGCTGTGCTGGTGCAGACAGTGGCACTCGACATGCCTGCGTTGTCGATTTAACCCGGGCACTCTTTGGGCGGGCGCAGCACGCAGAAACACCTAGATTGCAGATAAGCTCCTTTTCCCATTGACCGCGACGAACAGACAAGATGTACAAGCTTCTTGCCATTGCGGACGAACGGAAGGAGATATTTGCTCAAAATTTGCTGTGCTGGTGCAGACAGTGGCACCCGACATGCCTGCGTTGTCGTTTTCACCCGGGCACTCTTTGGGCGGGCGCAGCACGCAGAAACACCTAGATTGCAGATAAGCGCCTTTTCCCATTGACCGCGACGAACAGAGAGGATGCACAAGCTTCTTGCCATTGCGGCCGAACGGAAGGAGATATTTGCTAAAAACTTGCTGTGCTGGTGCAGACAGTGGCACCCGACATGCCTGCGTTGTCGTTTTCACCCGGGCACTCTTTGGGCGGGCGCAGCACGCAGAAACACCTAGATTGCAGATAAGCGCCTTTTCTCATTGACCGCGACGAACAGAGAAGATGCACAAGCTTCTTACCATTGAGGCCGAACGGAAGGAGATATTTGCTCAAAACTTGCTGTGCTGGTGCAGACAGTGGCACCCGACATGCCTGCGTTGTCGATTTAACCCGGGCACTCTTTGGGCGGGCGCAGCACGCAGAAACACCTAGATTGCAGATAAGCGCCTTTTCCCATTGACCGCGACGAACAGAGAGGATGCACAAGCTTCTTGCCATTGCGGCCGAACGGAAGGAGATATTTGCTCAAAACTTGCTGTGCTGGTGCAGACAGTGGCACCCGACATGCCTGCGTTGTCGTTTTCACCCGGGCACTCTTTGGGCGGGCGCAGCACGCAGAAACACCTAGATTGCAGATAAGCGCCTTTTCCCATTGACCGCGACGAACAGAGAGGATGCACAAGCTTCTTGCCATTGCGGCCGAATGGAAGGAGATATTTGCTCAAAACTTGCTGTGCTGGTGCAGACAGTGGCACCCGACATGCCTGCGTTGTCGTTTTCACCCGGGCACTCTTTGGGCGGGCGCAGCACGCAGAAACACCTAGATTGCAGATAAGCGCCTTTTCCCATTGACCGCGACGAACAGAGAGGATGCACAAGCTTCTTGCCATTGTGGCCGAACGGAAGGAGATATTTGCTCAAAACTTGCTGTGCTGGTGCAGACAGTGGCACCCGACATGCCTGCGTTGTCGTTTTCACCCGGGCACTCTTTGGGCGGGCGCAGCACGCAGAAACACCTAGATTGCAGATAAGCGCCTTTTCTCATTGACCGCGACGAACAGAGAAGATGCACAAGCTTCTTACCATTGAGGCCGAACGGAAGGAGATATTTGCTCAAAACTTGCTGTGCTGGTGCAGACAGTGGCACCCGACATGCCTGCGTTGTCGATTTAACCCGGGCACTCTTTTGGCGGGCGCAGCACGCAGAAACACCTAGATTGCAGATAAGCGCCTTTTCCCATTGACCGCGACGAACAGAGAAGATGCACAAGCTTCTTGCCATTGCGGCCGAACGGAAGGAGATATTTGCTCAAAACTTGCTGTGCTGGTGCAGACAGTGGCACCCGACATGCCTGCGTTGTCGTTTTCACCCGGGCACTCTTTGGGCGGGCGCAGCACGCAGAAACACCTAGATTGCAGATAAGCGCCTTTTCTCATTGACCGCGACGAACAGAGAAGATGCACAAGCTTCTTACCATTGAGGCCGAACGGAAGGAGATATTTGCTCAAAACTTGCTGTGCTGGTGCAGACAGTGGCACCCGACATGCCTGCGTTGTCGATTTAACCCGGGCACTCTTTGGGCGGGCGCAGCACGCAGAAACACCTAGATTGCAGATAAGCGCCTTTTCCCATTGACCGCGACGAACAGACAAGATGTACAAGCTTCTTGCCATTGCGGCCGAACGGAAGGAGATATTTGCTCAAAACTTGCTGTGCTGGTGCAGACAGTGGCACCCGACATGCCTGCGTTGTCGTTTTCACTCGGGCACTCTTTGGGCGGGCGCATCACGCAGAAACACCTAGATTGCAGATAAGCGCCTTTTCCCATTGACCGCGACGAACAGAGAGGATGCACAAGCTTCTTGCCATTGCGGCCGAATGGAAGGAGATATTTGCTCAAAAATTGCTGTGCTGGTGCAGACAGGGGCACCCGACATGCCTGCGTTGTCGTTTTCACCCGGGCACTCTTTGGGCGGGCGCAGCACGCAGAAACACCTAGATTGCAGATAAGCGCCTTTTCCCATTGACCGCGACGAACAGACAAGATGCACAAGCTTCTTGCCATTGCGGCCGAACGGAAGGAGATATTTGCTCAAAACTTGCTGTGCTGGTGCAGACAGTGGCACCCGACATGCCTGCGTTGTCGTTTTCACCCGGGCACTCTTTGGGCGGGCGCAGCACGCAGAAACACCTAGATTGCAGATAAGCGCCTTTTCCCATTGACCGCGACGAACAGAGAGGATGCACAAGCTTCTTGCCATTGCGGCCGAACGGAAGGAGATATTTGCTCAAAACTTGCTGTGCTGGTGCAGACAGTGGCACCCGACATGCCTGCGTTGTCGTTTTCACCCGGGCACTCTTTGGGCGGGCGCAGCACGCAGAAACACCTAGATTGCAGATAAGCGCCTTTTCTCATTGACCGCGACGAACAGAGAAGATGCACAAGCTTCTTACCATTGAGGCCGAACGGAAGGAGATATTTGCTCAAAACTTGCTGTGCTGGTGCAGACAGTGGCACCCGACATGCCTGCGTTGTCGTTTTCACCCGGGCACTCTTTGGGCGGGCGCAGCACGCAGAAACACCTAGATTGCAGATAAGCGCCTTTTCCCATTGACCGCGACGAACAGAGAGGATGCACAAGCTTCTTGCCATTGCGGCCGAACGGAAGGAGATATTTGCTCAAAACTTGCTGTGCTGGTGCAGACAGTGGCACCCGACATGCCTGCGTTGTCGTTTTCACCCGGGCACTCTTTGGGCGGGCGCAGCACGCAGAAACACCTAGATTGCAGATAAGCGCCTTTTCCCATTGACCGCGACGAACAGAGAGGATGCACAAGCTTCTTGCCATTGCAGCCGAACGGAAGGAGATATTTGCTCAAAACTTGCTGTGCTGGTGCAGACAGTGGCACCCGACATGCCTGCGTTGTCGTTTTCACCCGGGCACTCTTTGGGCGGGCGCAGCACGCAGAAACACCTAGATTGCAGATAAGCGCCTTTTCTCATTGACCGCGACGAACAGAGAAGATGCTCAAGCTTCTTACCATTGAGGCCGAACGGAAGGAGATATTTGCTCAAAACTTGCTGTGCTGGTGCAGACAGTGGCACCCGACATGCCTGCGTTGTCGTTTTCACCCGGGCACTCTTTGGGCGGGCGCAGCACGCAGAAACACCTAGATTGCAGATAAGCGCCTTTTCCCATTGACCGCGACGAACAGAGAAGATGCACAAGCTTCTTGCCATTGCGGCCGAACGGAAGGAGATATTTGCTCAAAACTTGCTGTGCTGGTGCAGACAGTGGCACCCGACATGCCTGCGTTGTCGTTTTCACCCGGGCACTCTTTGGGCGGGCGCAGCACGCAGAAACACCTAGATTGCAGATAAGCGCCTTTTCCCATTGACCGCGACGAACAGAGAGGATGCACAAGCTTCTTGCCATTGCGGCCGAATGGAAGGAGATATTTGCTCAAAAATTGCTGTGCTGGTGCAGACAGGGGCACCCGACATGCCTGCGTTGTCGTTTTCACCCGGGCACTCTTTGGGCGGGCGCAGCACGCAGAAACACCTAGATTGCAGATAAGCGCCTTTTCCCATTGACCGCGACGAACAGACAAGATGTACAAGCTTCTTGCCATTGCGGCCGAACGGAAGGAGATATTTGCTCAAAACTTGCTGTGCTGGTGCAGACAGTGGCACCCGACATGCCTGCGTTGTCGTTTTCACCCGGGCACTCTTTGGGCGGGCGCAGCACGCAGAAACACCTAGATTGCAGATAAGCGCCTTTTCCCATTGACCGCGACGAACAGAGAGGATGCACAAGCTTCTTGCCATTGCGGCCGAACGGAAGGAGATATTTGCTCAAAACTTGCTGTGCTGGTGCAGACAGTGGCACCCGACATGCCTGCGTTGTCGATTTAACCCGGGCACTCTTTGGGCGGGCGCAGCAAGCAGAAACACCTAGATTGCAGATAAGCGCCTTTTCCCATTGACCGCGACGAACAGACAAGATGTACAAGCTTCTTGCCATTGCGGCCGAACGGAAGGAGATATTTGCTCAAAACTTGCTGTGCTGGTGCAGACAGTGGCACCCGACATGCCTGCGTTGTCGTTTTCACCCGGGCACTCTTTGGGCGGGCGCAGCACGCAGAAACACCTAGATTGCAGATAAGCGCCTTTTCCCATTGACCGCGACGAACAGAGAGGATGCACAAGCTTCTTGCCATTGCGGCCGAATGGAAGGAGATATTTGCTCAAAAATTGCTGTGCTGGTGCAGACAGGGGCACCCGACATGCCTGCGTTGTCGTTTTCACCCGGGCACTCTTTGGGCGGGCGCAGCACGCAGAAACACCTAGATTGCAGATAAGCGCCTTTTCCCATTGACCGCGACGAACAGACAAGATGCACAAGCTTCTTGCCATTGCGGCCGAACGGAAGGAGATATTTGCTCAAAACTTGCTGTGCTGGTGCAGACAGTGGCACCCGACATGCCTGCGTTGTCGTTTTCACCCGGGCACTCTTTGGGCGGGCGCAGCACGCAGAAACACCTAGATTGCAGATAAGCGCCTTTTCCCATTGACCGCGACGAACAGAGAGGATGCACAAGCTTCTTGCCATTGCGGCCGAACGGAAGGAGATATTTGCTCAAAACTTGCTGTGCTGGTGCAGACAGTGGCACCCGACATGCCTGCGTTGTCGTTTTCACCCGGGCACTCTTTGGGCGGGCGCAGCACGCAGAAACACCTAGATTGCAGATAAGCGCCTTTTCTCATTGACCGCGACGAACAGAGAAGATGCACAAGCTTCTTACCATTGAGGCCGAACGGAAGGAGATATTTGCTCAAAACTTGCTGTGCTGGTGCAGACAGTGGCACCCGACATGCCTGCGTTGTCGATTTAACCCGGGCACTCTTTGGGCGGGCGCAGCACGCAGAAACACATAGATTGCAGATAAGCGCCTTTTCCCATTGACCGCGACGAACAGAGAAGATGCACAAGCTTCTTGCCATTGCGGCCGAACGGAAGGAGATATTTGCTCAAAACTTGCTGTGCTGGTGCAGACAGTGGCACCCGACATGCCTGCGTTGTCGTTTTCACCCGGGCACTCTTTGGGCGGGCGCAGCACGCAGAAACACCTAGATTGCAGATAAGCGCCTTTTCCTATTGACCGCGACGAACAGAGAAGATGCACAAGCTTCTTGCCATTGCGGCCGAACGGAATTAGATATTTGCTCAAAAACTTGCTGTGCTGGTGCAGACAGTGGCACCCGACATGCCTGCGTTGTCGTTTTCACCCGGGCACTCTTTGGGCGGGCGCAGCACGCAGAAACACCTAGATTGCAGATAAGCGCCTTTTCCCATTGACCGCGACGAACAGAGAGGATGCACAAGCTTCTTGCCATTGCGGCCGAAGGGAAGGAGATATTTGCTCAAAAATTGCTGTGCTGGTGCAGACAGGGGCACCCGACATGCCTGCGTTGTCGTTTTCACCAGGGCACTCTTTGGGCGGGCGCAGCACGCAGAAACACCTAGATTGCAGATAAGCGCCTTTTCCCATTGACCGCGACGAACAGACAAGATGCACAAGCTTCTTGCCATTGCGGCCGAACGGAATTAGATATTTGCTCAAAACTTGCTGTGCTGGTGCAGACAGTGGCACCCGACATGCCTGCGTTGTCGTTTTCACCCGGGCACTCTTTGGGCGGGCGCAGCACGCAGAAACACCTAGATTGCAGATAAGCGCCTTTTCCCATTGACCGCGACGAACAGAGAGGATGCACAAGCTTCTTGCCATTGCGGCCGAATGGAAGGAGATATTTGCTCAAAAATTGCTGTGCTGGTGCAGACAGGGGCACCCGACATGCCTGCGTTGTCGTTTTCACCAGGGCACTCTTTGGGCGGGCGCAGCACGCAGAAACACCTAGATTGCAGATAAGCGCCTTTTCCCATTGACCGCGACGAACAGACAAGATGCACAAGCTTCTTGCCATTGCGGCCGAACGGAAGGAGATATTTGCTCAAAACTTGCTGTGCTGGTGCAGACAGTGGCACCCGACATGCCTGCGTTGTCGTTTTCACCCGGGCACTCTTTGGGCGGGCGCAGCACGCAGAAACACCTAGATTGCAGATAAGCGCCTTTTCCCATTGACCGCGACGAACAGAGAAGATGCACAAGCTTCTTGCCATTGCGGCCGAACGGAAGGAAATATTTGCTCAAAACTTGCTGTGCTGGTGCAGACAGTGGCACCCGACATGCCTGCGTTGTCGTTTTCACCCGGGCACTCTTTGGGCGGGCGCAGCACGCAGAAACACCTAGATTGCAGATAAGCGCCTTTTCCCATTGACCGCGACGAACAGAGAGGATGCACAAGCTTCTTGCCATTGCGGCCGAATGGAAGGAGATATTTGCTCAAAAATTGCTGTTCTGGTGCAGACAGGGGCACCCGACATGCCTGCGTTGTCGTTTTCACCCGGGCACTCTTTGGGCGGGCGCAGCACGCAGAAACACCTAGATTGCAGATAAGCGCCTTTTCCCATTGACCGCGACGAACAGACAAGATGTACAAGCTTCTTGCCATTGCGGCCGAACGGAAGGAGATATTTGCTCAAAACTTGCTGTGCTGGTGCAGACAGTGGCACCCGACATGCCTGCGTTGTCGTTTTCACCCGGGCACTCTTTGGGCGGGCGCAGCACGCAGAAACACCTAGATTGCAGATAAGCGCCTTTTCCCATTGACCGCGACGAACAGAGAGGATGCACAAGCTTCTTGCCATAGCGGCCGAACGGAAGGAGATATTTGCTCAAAACTTGCTGTGCTGGTGCAGACAGTGGCACCCGACATGCCTGCGTTGTCGTTTTCACCCGGGCACTCTTTGGGCGGGCGCAGCACGCAGAAACACCTAGATTGCAGATAAGCGCCTTTTCTCATTGACCGCGACGAACAGAGAAGATGCACAAGCTTCTTACCATTGAGGCCGAACGGAAGGAGATATTTGCTCAAAACTTGCTGTGCTGGTGCAGACAGTGGCACCCGACATGCCTGCGTTGTCGATTTAACCCGGGCACTCTTTGGGCGGGCGCAGCACGCAGAAACACCTAGATTGCAGATAAGCGCCTTTTCCCATTGACCGCGACGAACAGAGAGGATGCACAAGCTTCTTGCCATTGCGGCCGAACGGAAGGAGATATTTGCTCAAAACTTGCTGTGCTGGTGCAGACAGTGGCACCCGACATGCCTGCGTTGTCGTTTTCACCCGGGCACTCTTTGGGCGGGCGCAGCACGCAGAAACACCTAGATTGCAGATAAGCGCCTTTTCCCATTGACCGCGACGAACAGAGAGGATGCACAAGCTTCTTGCCATTGCGGCCGAACGGAAGGAGATATTTGCTCAAAACTTGCTGTGCTGGTGCAGACAGTGGCACCCGACATGCCTGCGTTGTCGTTTTCACCCGGGCACTCTTTGGGCGGGCGCAGCACGCAGAAACACCTAGATTGCAGATAAGCGCCTTTTCTCATTGACCGCGACGAACAGAGAAGATGCACAAGCTTCTTACCATTGAGGCCGAACGGAAGGAGATATTTGCTCAAAACTTGCTGTGCTGGTGCAGACAGTGGCACCCGACATGCCTGCGTTGTCGTTTTCACCCGGGCACTCTTTGGGCGGGCGCAGCACGCAGAAACACCTAGATTGCAGATAAGCGCCTTTTCCCATTGACCGCGACGAACAGAGAAGATGCACAAGCTTCTTGCCATTGCGGCCGAACGGAAGGAGATATTTGCTCAAAACTTGCTGTGCTGGTGCAGACAGTGGCACCCGACATGCCTGCGTTGTCGTTTTCACCCGGGCACTCTTTGGGCGGGCGCAGCACGCAGAAACACCTAGATTGCAGATAAGCGCCTTTTCCCATTGACCGCGACGAACAGAGAGGATGCACAAGCTTCTTGCCATTGCGGCCGAATGGAAGGAGATATTTGCTCAAAAATTGCTGTGCTGGTGCAGATAGGGGCACCCGACATGCCTGCGTTGTCGTTTTCACCCGGGCACTCTTTGGGCGGGCGCAGCACGCAGAAACACCTAGATTGCAGATAAGCGCCTTTTCCCATTGACCGCGACGAACAGACAAGATGTACAAGCTTCTTGCCATTGCGGCCGAACGGAAGGAGATATTTGCTCAAAACTTGCTGTGCTGGTGCAGACAGTGGCACCCGACATGCCTGCGTTGTCGTTTTCACCCGGGCACTCTTTGGGCGGGCGCAGCACGCAGAAACACCTAGATTGCAGATAAGCGCCTTTTCCCATTGACCGCGACGAACAGAGAGGATGCACAAGCTTCTTGCCATTGCGGCCGAACGGAAGGAGATATTTGCTCAAAACTTGCTGTGCTGGTGCAGACAGTGGCACCCGACATGCCTGCGTTGTCGTTTTCACCCGGGCACTCTTTGGGCGGGCGCAGCACGCAGAAACACCTAGATTGCAGATAAGCGCCTTTTCTCATTGACCGCGACGAACAGAGAAGATGCACAAGCTTCTTACCATTGAGGCCGAACGGAAGGAGATATTTGCTCAAAACTTGCTGTGCTGGTGCAGACAGTGGCACCCGACATGCCTGCGTTGTCGATTTAACCCGGGCACTCTTTGGGCGGGCGCAGCACGCAGAAACACCTAGATTGCAGATAAGCGCCTTTTCCCATTGACCGCGACGAACAGAGAGGATGCACAAGCTTCTTGCCATTGCGGCCGAACGGAAGGAGATATTTGCTCAAAACTTGCTGTGCTGGTGCAGACAGTGGCACCCGACATGCCTGCGTTGTCGTTTTCACCCGGGCACTCTTTGGGCGGGCGCAGCACGCAGAAACACCTAGATTGCAGATAAGCGCCTTTTCCCATTGACCGCGACGAACAGAGAGGATGCACAAGCTTCTTGCCATTGCGGCCGAACGGAAGGAGATATTTGCTCAAAACTTGCTGTGCTGGTGCAGACAGTGGCACCCGACATGCCTGCGTTGTCGTTTTCACCCGGGCACTCTTTGGGCGGGCGCAGCACGCAGAAACACCTAGATTGCAGATAAGCGCCTTTTCTCATTGACCGCGACGAACAGAGAAGATGCTCAAGCTTCTTACCATTGAGGCCGAACGGAAGGAGATATTTGCTCAAAACTTGCTGTGCTGGTGCAGACAGTGGCACCCGACATGCCTGCGTTGTCGTTTTCACCCGGGCACTCTTTGGGCGGGCGCAGCACGCAGAAACACCTAGATTGCAGATAAGCGCCTTTTCTCATTGACCGCGACGAACAGAGAAGATGCTCAAGCTTCTTACCATTGAGGCCGAACGGAAGGAGATATTTGCTCAAAACTTGCTGTGCTGGTGCAGACAGTGGCACCCGACATGCCTGCGTTGTCGTTTTCACCCGGGCACTCTTTGGGCGGGCGCAGCACGCAGAAACACCTAGATTGCAGATAAGCGCCTTTTCCCATTGACCGCGACGAACAGAGAAGATGCACAAGCTTCTTGCCATTGCGGCCGAACGGAAGGAGATATTTGCTCAAAACTTGCTGTGCTGGTGCAGACAGTGGCACCCGACATGCCTGCGTTGTCGTTTTCACCCGGGCACTCTTTGGGCGGGCGCAGCACGCAGAAACACCTAGATTGCAGATAAGCGCCTTTTCCCATTGACCGCGACGAACAGAGAGGATGCACAAGCTTCTAGCCATTGCGGCCGAATGGAAGGAGATATTTGCTCAAAAATTGCTGTTCTGGTGCAGACAGGGGCACCCGACATGCCTGCGTTGTCGTTTTCACCCGGGCACTCTTTGGGCGGGCGCAGCACGCAGAAACACCTAGATTGCAGATAAGCGCCTTTTCCCATTGACCGCGACGAACAGACAAGATGTACAAGCTTCTTGCCATTGCGGCCGAACGGAAGGAGATATTTGCTCAAAACTTGCTGTGCTGGTGCAGACAGTGGCACCCGACATGCCTGCGTTGTCGTTTTCACCCGGGCACTCTTTGGGCGGGCGCAGCACGCAGAAACACCTAGATTGCAGATAAGCGCCTTTTCTCATTGACCGCGACGAACAGAGAAGATGCACAAGCTTCTTACCATTGAGGCCGAACGGAAGGAGATATTTGCTCAAAACTTGCTGTGCTGGTGCAGACAGTGGCACCCGACATGCCTGCGTTGTCGATTTAACCCGGGCACTCTTTGGGCGGGCGCAGCACGCAGAAACACCTAGATTGCAGATAAGCGCCTTTTCTCATTGACCGCGACGAACAGAGAAGATGCACAAGCTTCTTACCATTGAGGCCGAACGGAAGGAGATATTTGCTCAAAACTTGCTGTGCTGGTGCAGACAGTGGCACCCGACATGCCTGCGTTGTCGTTTTCACCCGGGCACTCTTTGGGCGGGCGCAGCACGCAGAAACACCTAGATTGCAGATAAGCGCCTTTTCCCATTGACCGCGACGAACAGAGAAGATGCACAAGCTTCTTGCCATTGCGGCCGAACGGAAGGAGATATTTGCTCAAAACTTGCTGTGCTGGTGCAGACAGTGGCACCCGACATGCCTGCGTTGTCGTTTTCACCCGGGCACTCTTTGGGCGGGCGCAGCACGCAGAAACACCTAGATTGCACATAAGCGCCTTTTCCCATTGACCGCGACGAACAGAGAGGATGCACAAGCTTCTTGCCATTGCGGCCGAATGGAAGGAGATATTTGCTCAAAAATTGCTGTGCTGGTGCAGATAGGGGCACCCGACATGCCTGCGTTGTCGTTTTCACCCGGGCACTCTTTGGGCGGGCGCAGCACGCAGAAACACCTAGATTGCAGATAAGCGCCTTTTCCCATTGACCGCGACGAACAGACAAGATGTACAAGCTTCTTGCCATTGCGGCCGAACGGAAGGAGATATTTGCTCAAAACTTGCTGTGCTGGTGCAGACAGTGGCACCCGACATGCCTGCGTTGTCGTTTTCACCCGGGCACTCTTTGGGCGGGCGCAGCACGCAGAAACACCTAGATTGCAGATAAGCGCCTTTTCCCATTGACCGCGACGAACAGAGAGGATGCACAAGCTTCTTGCCATTGCGGCCGAACGGAAGGAGATATTTGCTCAAAACTTGCTGTGCTGGTGCAGACAGTGGCACCCGACATGCCTGCGTTGTCGTTTTCACCCGGGCACTCTTTGGGCGGGCGCAGCACGCAGAAACACCTAGATTGCAGATAAGCGCCTTTTCTCATTGACCGCGACGAACAGAGAAGATGCACAAGCTTCTTACCATTGAGGCCGAACGGAAGGAGATATTTGCTCAAAACTTGCTGTGCTGGTGCAGACAGTGGCACCCGACATGCCTGCGTTGTCGATTTAACCCGGGCACTCTTTGGGCGGGCGCAGCACGCAGAAACACCTAGATTGCAGATAAGCGCCTTTTCCCATTGACCGCGACGAACAGAGAGGATGCACAAGCTTCTTGCCATTGCGGCCGAACGGAAGGAGATATTTGCTCAAAACTTGCTGTGCTGGTGCAGACAGTGGCACCCGACATGCCTGCGTTGTCGTTTTCACCCGGGCACTCTTTGGGCGGGCGCAGCACGCAGAAACACCTAGATTGCAGATAAGCGCCTTTTCCCATTGACCGCGACGAACAGAGAGGATGCACAAGCTTCTTGCCATTGCGGCCGAACGGAAGGAGATATTTGCTCAAAACTTGCTGTGCTGGTGCAGACAGTGGCACCCGACATGCCTGCGTTGTCGTTTTCACCCGGGCACTCTTTGGGCGGGCGCAACACGCAGAAACACCTAGATTGCAGATAAGCGCCTTTTCTCATTGACCGCGACGAACAGAGAAGATGCACAAGCTTCTTACCATTGAGGCCGAACGGAAGGAGATATTTGCTCAAAACTTGCTGTGCTGGTGCAGACAGTGGCACCCGACATGCCTGCGTTGTCGTTTTCACCCGGGTACTCTTTGGGCGGACGCAGCACGCAGAAACACCTAGATTGCAGATAAGCGCCTTTTCCCATTGACCGCGACGAACAGAGAAGATGCACAAGCTTCTTGCCATTGCGGCCGAACGGAAGGAGATATTTGCTCAAAACTTGCTGTGCTGGTGCAGACAGTGGCACCCGACATGCCTGCGTTGTCGTTTTCACCCGGGCACTCTTTGGGCGGGCGCAGCACGCAGAAACACCTAGATTGCAGATAAGCGCCTTTTCCCATTGACCGCGACGAACAGAGAGGATGCACAAGCTTCTTGCCATTGCGGCCGAATGGAAGGAGATATTTGCTCAAAAATTGCTGTGCTGGTGCAGACAGGGGCACCCGACATGCCTGCGTTGTCGTTTTCACCCGGGCACTCTTTGGGCGGGCGCAGCACGCAGAAACACCTAGATTGCAGATAAGCGCCTTTTCCCATTGACCGCGACGAACAGACAAGATGTACAAGCTTCTTGCCATTGCGGCCGAACGGAAGGAGATATTTGCTCAAAACTTGCTGTGCTGGTGCAGACAGTGGCACCCGACATGCCTGCGTTGTCGTTTTCACCCGGGCACTCTTTGGGCGGGCGCAGCACGCAGAAACACCTAGATTGCAGATAAGCGCCTTTTCCCATTGACCGCGACGAACAGAGAGGATGCACAAGCTTCTTGCCATTGCGGCCGAACGGAAGGAGATATTTGCTCAAAACTTGCTGTGCTGGTGCAGACAGTGGCACCCGACATGCCTGCGTTGTCGTTTTCACCCGGGCACTCTTTGGGCGGGCGCAGCACGCAGAAACACCTAGATTGCAGATAAGCGCCTTTTCCCATTGACTGCGACGAACATAGAAGATGCACAAGATTCTTGCCATTGCGGCCGAACGGAAGGAGATATTTGCTCAAAACTTGCTGTGCTGATGCAGACAGTGGCACTAGACATGCCTGCGTTGTCGTTTTCACCCGGGCACTCTTTGGGCGGGTGCAGCACGCAGAAACACCTAGATTGCAGATAAGCGCCTTTTCCCATTGACCGCGACGAACAGAGAAGATGCACAAGCTTCTTGCCATTGCGGCCGAACGGAAGGAGATATTTGCTCAAAACTTGCTGTGCTGGTGCAGACAGTGGCACCCGACATGCCTGCGTTGTTGTTTTCACCCGGGCACTCTTTAGGCGGGCGCAGCACGCAGAAACACCTAGATTGCAGATAAGCGCCTTTTCCCATTGACCGCGACGAACAGAGAGGATGCACAAGCTTCTTGCCATTGCGGCCAAATGGAAGGAGATATTTGCTAAAAAATTGCTGTGCTGGTGCAGACAGGGGCACCCGACATGCCTGCGTTGTCGTTTTCACCCGGGCACTCTTTGGGCGGGCGCAGCACGCAGAAACACCTAGATTGCAGATAAGCGCCTTTTCCCATTGACCGCGACGAACAGAGAAGATGCACAAGCTTCTTGCCATTGCGGCCGAACGGAAGGAGATATTTGCTCAAAACTTGCTGTGCTGGTGCAGACAGTGGCACCCGACATGCCTGCGTTGTCGTTTTCACCCGGGCACTCTTTGGGCGGGCGCAGCACGCAGAAACACCTAGATTGCAGATAAGCGCCTTTTCCCATTGACCGCGACGAACAGAGAAGATGCACAAGCTTCTTGCCATTGCGGCCGAACGGAAGGAGATATTTGCTCTAAACTTGCTGTGCTGGTGCAGACAGTGGCACCCGACATGCCTGCGTTGTCGTTTTCACCCGGGCACTCTTTGGGCGGGCGCAGCACGCAGAAACACCTAGATTGCAGATAAGCGCCTTTTCCCATTGACCGCGACGAACAGAGAGGATGCACAAGCTTCTTGCCATTGCGGCCGAACGGAAGGAGATATTTGCTCAAAACTTGCTGTGCTGGTGCAGACAGTGGCACCCGACATGCCTGCGTTGTCGTTTTTACCCGGGCACTCTTTGGGCGGGCGCAGCACGCAGAAACACCTAGATTGCAGATAAGCGCCTTTTCCCATTGACCGCGACGAACAGAGAAGATGCACAAGCTTCTTACCATTGAGGCCGAACGGAAGGAGATATTTGCTCAAAACTTGCTGTGCTGGTGCAGACAGTGGCACCCGACATGCCTGCGTTGTCGTTTTCACCCGGGCACTCTTTGGGCGGGCGCAGCACGCAGAAACACCTAGATTGCAGATAAGCGCCTTTTCCCATTGACCGCGACGAACAGAGAGGATGCACAAGCTTCTTGCCATTGCGGCCGAATGGAAGGAGATATTTGCTCAAAAATTGCTGTGCTGGTGCAGATAGGGGCACCCGACATGCCTGCGTTGTCGTTTTCACCCGGGCACTCTTTGGGCGGGCGCAGCACGCAGAAACACCTAGATTGCAGATAAGCGCCTTTTCCCATTGACCGCGACGAACAGACAAGATGTACAAGCTTCTTGCCATTGCGGCCGAACGGAAGGAGATATTTGCTCAAAACTTGCTGTGCTGGTGCAGACAGTGGCACCCGACATGCCTGCGTTGTCGTTTTCACCCGGGCACTCTTTGGGCGGGCGCAGCACGCAGAAACACCTAGATTGCAGATAAGCGCCTTTTCTCATTGACCGCGACGAACAGAGAAGATGCACAAGCTTCTTACCATTGAGGCCGAACGGAAGGAGATATTTGCTCAAAACTTGCTGTGCTGGTGCAGACAGTGGCACCCGACATGCCTGCGTTGTCGATTTAACCCGGGCACTCTTTGGGCGGGCGCAGCACGCAGAAACACCTAGATTGCAGATAAGCGCCTTTTCCCATTGACCGCGACGAACAGAGAGGATGCACAAGCTTCTTGCCATTGCGGCCGAACGGAAGGAAATATTTGCTCAAAACTTGCTGTGCTGGTGCAGACAGTGGCACCCGACATGCCTGCGTTGTCGTTTTCACCCGGGCACTCTTTGGGCGGGCGCAGCACGCAGAAACACCTAGATTGCAGATAAGCGCCTTTTCCCATTGACCGCGACGAACAGAGAGGATGCACAAGCTTCTTGCCATTGCGGCCGAACGGAAGGAGATATTTGCTCAAAACTTGCTGTGCTGGTGCAGACAGTGGCACCCGACATGCCTGCGTTGTCGTTTTCACCCGGGCACTCTTTGGGCGGGCGCAGCACGCAGAAACACCTAGATTGCAGATAAGCGCCTTTTCTCATTGACCGCGACGAACAGAGAAGATGCACAAGCTTCCTACCATTGAGGCCGAACGGAAGGAGATATTTGCTCAAAACTTGCTGTGCTGGTGCAGACAGTGGCACCCGACATGCCTGCGTTGTCGTTTTCACCCGGGTACTCTTTGGGCGGACGCAGCACGCAGAAACACCTAGATTGCAGATAAGCGCCTTTTCCCATTGACCGCGACGAACAGAGAAGATGCACAAGCTTCTTGCCATTGCGGCCGAACGGAAGGAGATATTTGCTCAAAACTTGCTGTGCTGGTGCAGACAGTGGCACCCGACATGCCTGCGTTGTCGTTTTCACCCGGGCACTCTTTGGGCGGGCGCAGCACGCAGAAACACCTAGATTGCAGATAAGCGCCTTTTCCCATTGACCGCGACGAACAGAGAGGATGCACAAGCTTCTTGCCATTGCGGCCGAATGGAAGGAGATATTTGCTCAAAAATTGCTGTGCTGGTGCAGACAGGGGCACCCGACATGCCTGCGTTGTCGTTTTCACCCGGGCACTCTTTGGGCGGGCGCAGCACGCAGAAACACCTAGATTGCAGATAAGCGCCTTTTCCCATTGACCGCGACGAACAGACAAGATGTACAAGCTTCTTGCCATTGCGGCCGAACGGAAGGAGATATTTGCTCAAAACTTGCTGTGCTGGTGCAGACAGTGGCACCCGACATGCCTGCGTTGTCGTTTTCACCCGGGCACTCTTTGGGCGGGCGCAGCACGCAGAAACACCTAGATTGCAGATAAGCGCCTTTTCCCATTGACCGCGACGAACAGAGAGGATGCACAAGCTTCTTGCCATTGCGGCCGAACGGAAGGAGATATTTGCTCAAAACTTGCTGTGCTGGTGCAGACAGTGGCACCCGACATGCCTGCGTTGTCGTTTTCACCCGGGCACTCTTTGGGCGGGCGCAGCACGCAGAAACACCTAGATTGCAGATAAGCGCCTTTTCCCATTGACCGCGACGAACAGAGAAGATGCACAAGCTTCTTACCATTGAGGCCGAACGGAAGGAGATATTTGCTCAAAACTTGCTGTGCTGGTGCAGACAGTGGCACCCGACATGCCTGCGTTGTCGATTTAACCCGGGCACTCTTTTGGCGGGCGCAGCACGCAGAAACACCTAGATTGCAGATAAGCGCCTTTTCCCATTGACCGCGACGAACAGAGAGGATGCACAAGCTTCTTGCCATTGCGGCCGAACGGAAGGAGATATTTGCTCAAAACTTGCTGTGCTGATGCAGACAGTGGCACTAGACATGCCTGCGTTGTCGTTTTCACCCGGGCACTCTTTGGGCGGGCGCAGCACGCAGAAACACCTAGATTGCAGATAAGCGCCTTTTCCCATTGACCGCGACGAACAGAGAAGATGCACAAGCTTCTTGCCATTGCGGCCGAACGGAAGGAGATATTTGCTCAAAACTTGCTGTGCTGGTGCAGACAGTGGCACCCGACATGCCTGCGTTGTTGTTTTCACCCGGGCACTCTTTAGGCGGGCGCAGCACGCAGAAACACCTAGATTGCAGATAAGCGCCTTTTCCCATTGACCGCGACGAACAGAGAGGATGCACAAGCTTCTTGCCATTGCGGCCGAATTGAAGGAGATATTTGCTTAAAAATTGCTGTGCTGGTGCAGACAGGGGCACCCGACATGCCTGCGTTGTCGTTTTCACCCGGGCACTCTTTGGGCGGGCGCAGCACGCAGAAACACCTAGATTGCAGATAAGCGCCTTTTCCCATTGACCGCAACGAACAGAGAAGATGCACAAGCTTCTTGCCATTGCGGCCGAACGGAAGGAGATATTTGCTCAAAACTTGCTGTGCTGGTGCAGACAGTGGCACCCGACATGACTGCGTTGTCGTTTTCACCCGGGCACTCTTTGGGCGGGCGCAGCACGCAGAAACACCTAGATTGCAGATAAGCGCCTTTTCCCATTGACCGCGACGAACAGAGAGGATGCACAAGCTTCTTGCCATTACGGCCGAATGGAAGGAGCTATTTGCTCAAAAATTGCTGTGCTGGTGCAGACAGGGGCACCCGACATGCCTGCGTTGTCGTTTTCACCCGGGCACTCTTTGGGCGGGCGCAGCACGCCAAAACACCTAGATTGCAGATAAGCCCCTTTTCCCATTGACCGCGACGAACAGAGAAGATGCACAAGCTTCTTGCCATTGCGGCCGAACGGAAGGAGATATTTGCTCAAAACTTGCTGTGCTGGTGCAGACAGTGGCACCCGACATGCCTGCGTTGTCGTTTTCACCCGGGCACTCTTTGGGCGGGCGCAGC
The DNA here is from genome assembly GCF_029499605.1 of Hyla sarda. Classification (NCBI taxonomy): domain Eukaryota; kingdom Metazoa; phylum Chordata; class Amphibia; order Anura; family Hylidae; genus Hyla; species Hyla sarda. The sequence continues at coordinate 38,455 of NW_026610850.1, forward strand.
ACGCAGAAACACCTAGATTGCCGATAAGCGCCTTTTCTCATTGACCGCGACGAACAGAGAAGATGCACAAGCTTCTTACCATTGAGGCCGAACGGAAGGAGATATTTGCTCAAAACTTGCTGTGCTGGTGCAGACAGTGGCACCCGACATGCCTGCGTTGTCGATTTAACCCGGGCACTCTTTGGGCGGGCGCAGCACGCAGAAACACCTAGATTGCAGATAAGCGCCTTTTCCCATTGACCGCGACGAACAGAGAAGATGCACAAGCTTCTTGCCATTGCGGCCGAACGGAAGGAGATATTTGCTCAAAACTTGCTGTGCTGGTGCAGACAGTGGCACCCGACATGCCTGCGTTGTCGTTTTCACCCGGGCACTCTTTGGGCGGGCGCAGCACGCAGAAACACCTAGATTGCAGATAAGCGCCTTTTCCCATTGACCGCGACGAACAGAGAGGATGCACAAGCTTCTTGCCATTGCGGCCGAATGGAAGGAGATATTTGCTCAAAAATTGCTGTGCTGGTGCAGACAGGGGCACCCGACATGCCTGCGTTGTCGTTTTCACCCGGGCACTCTTTGGGCGGGCGCAGCACGCAGAAACACCTAGATTGCAGATAAGCGCCTTTTCCCATTGACCGCGACGAACAGACAAGATGCACAAGCTTCTTGCCATTGCGGCCGAACGGAAGGAGATATTTGCTCAAAACTTGCTGTGCTGGTGCAGACAGTGGCACCCGACATGCCTGCGTTGTCGTTTTCACCCGGGCACTCTTTGGGCGGGCGCAGCACGCAGAAACACCTAGATTGCAGATAAGCGCCTTTTCCCATTGACCGCGACGAACAGAGAGGATGCACAAGCTTCTTGCCATTGCGGCCGAACGGAAGGAGATATTTGCTCAAAACTTGCTGTGCTGGTGCAGACAGTGGCACCCGACATGCCTGCGTTGTCGTTTTCACCCGGGCACTCTTTGGGCGGGCGCAGCACGCAGAAACACCTAGATTGCAGATAAGCGCCTTTTCTCATTGACCGCGACGAACAGAGAAGATGCTCAAGCTTCTTACCATTGAGGCCGAACGGAAGGAGATATTTGCTCAAAACTTGCTGTGCTGGTGCAGACAGTGGCACCCGACATGCCTGCGTTGTCGTTTTCACCCGGGCACTCTTTGGGCGGGCGCAGCACGCAGAAACACCTAGATTGCAGATAAGCGCCTTTTCTCATTGACCGCGACGAACAGAGAAGATGCTCAAGCTTCTTACCATTGAGGCCGAACGGAAGGAGATATTTGCTCAAAACTTGCTGTGCTGGTGCAGACAGTGGCACCCGACATGCCTGCGTTGTCGTTTTCACCCGGGCACTCTTTGGGCGGGCGCAGCACGCAGAAACACCTAGATTGCAGATAAGCGCCTTTTCCCATTGACCGCGACGAACAGAGAAGATGCACAAGCTTCTTGCCATTGCGGCCGAACGGAAGGAGATATTTGCTCAAAACTTGCTGTGCTGGTGCAGACAGTGGCACCCGACATGCCTGCGTTGTCGTTTTCACCCGGGCACTCTTTGGGCGGGCGCAGCACGCAGAAACACCTAGATTGCAGATAAGCGCCTTTTCCCATTGACCGCGACGAACAGAGAGGATGCACAAGCTTCTTGCCATTGCGGCCGAATGGAAGGAGATATTTGCTCAAAAATTGCTGTGCTGGTGCAGACAGGGGCACCCGACATGCCTGCGTTGTCGTTTTCACCCGGGCACTCTTTGGGCGGGCGCAGCACGCAGAAACACCTAGATTGCAGATAAGCGCCTTTTCCCATTGACCGCGACGAACAGACAAGATGTACAAGCTTCTTGCCATTGCGGCCGAACGGAAGGAGATATTTGCTCAAAACTTGCTGTGCTGGTGCAGACAGTGGCACCCGACATGCCTGCGTTGTCGTTTTCACCCGGGCACTCTTTGGGCGGGCGCAGCACGCAGAAACACCTAGATTGCAGATAAGCGCCTTTTCCCATTGACCGCGACGAACAGAGAGGATGCACAAGCTTCTTGCCATTGCGGCCGAACGGAAGGAGATATTTGCTCAAAACTTGCTGTGCTGGTGCAGACAGTGGCACCCGACATGCCTGCGTTGTCGATTTAACCCGGGCACTCTTTGGGCGGGCGCAGCAAGCAGAAACACCTAGATTGCAGATAAGCGCCTTTTCCCATTGACCGCGACGAACAGACAAGATGTACAAGCTTCTTGCCATTGCGGCCGAACGGAAGGAGATATTTGCTCAAAACTTGCTGTGCTGGTGCAGACAGTGGCACCCGACATGCCTGCGTTGTCGTTTTCACCCGGGCACTCTTTGGGCGGGCGCAGCACGCAGAAACACCTAGATTGCAGATAAGCGCCTTTTCCCATTGACCGCGACGAACAGAGAGGATGCACAAGCTTCTTGCCATTGCGGCCGAATGGAAGGAGATATTTGCTCAAAAATTGCTGTGCTGGTGCAGACAGGGGCACCCGACATGCCTGCGTTGTCGTTTTCACCCGGGCACTCTTTGGGCGGGCGCAGCACGCAGAAACACCTAGATTGCAGATAAGCGCCTTTTCCCATTGACCGCGACGAACAGAGAAGATGCTCAAGCTTCTTACCATTGAGGCCGAACGGAAGGAGATATTTGCTCAAAACTTGCTGTGCTGGTGCAGACAGTGGCACCCGACATGCCTGCGTTGTCGTTTTCACCCGGGCACTCTTTGGGCGGGCGCAGCACGCAGAAACACCTAGATTGCAGATAAGCGCCTTTTCCCATTGACCGCGACGAACAGAGAAGATGCACAAGCTTCTTGCCATTGCGGCCGAACGGAAGGAGATATTTGCTCAAAACTTGCTGTGCTGGTGCAGACAGTGGCACCCGACATGCCTGCGTTGTCGTTTTCACCCGGGCACTCTTTGGGCGGGCGCAGCACGCAGAAACACCTAGATTGCAGATAAGCGCCTTTTCCCATTGACCGCGACGAACAGAGAGGATGCACAAGCTTCTTGCCATTGCGGCCGAATGGAAGGAGATATTTGCTCAAAAATTGCTGTGCTGGTGCAGACAGGGGCACCCGACATGCCTGCGTTGTCGTTTTCACCCGGGCACTCTTTGGGCGGGCGCAGCACGCAGAAACACCTAGATTGCAGATAAGCGCCTTTTCCCATTGACCGCGACGAACAGACAAGATGTACAAGCTTCTTGCCATTGCGGCCGAACGGAAGGAGATATTTGCTCAAAACTTGCTGTGCTGGTGCAGACAGTGGCACCCGACATGCCTGCGTTGTCGTTTTCACCCGGGCACTCTTTGGGCGGGCGCAGCACGCAGAAACACCTAGATTGCAGATAAGCGCCTTTTCCCATTGACCGCGACGAACAGAGAGGATGCACAAGCTTCTTGCCATTGCGGCCGAACGGAAGGAGATATTTGCTCAAAACTTGCTGTGCTGGTGCAGACAGTGGCACCCGACATGCCTGCGTTGTCGATTTAACCCGGGCACTCTTTGGGCGGGCGCAGCAAGCAGAAACACCTAGATTGCAGATAAGCGCCTTTTCCCATTGACCGCGACGAACAGACAAGATGTACAAGCTTCTTGCCATTGCGGCCGAACGGAAGGAGATATTTGCTCAAAACTTGCTGTGCTGGTGCAGACAGTGGCACCCGACATGCCTGCGTTGTCGTTTTCACCCGGGCACTCTTTGGGCGGGCGCAGCACGCAGAAACACCTAGATTGCAGATAAGCGCCTTTTCCCATTGACCGCGACGAACAGAGAGGATGCACAAGCTTCTTGCCATTGCGGCCGAATGGAAAGAGATATTTGCTCAAAAATTGCTGTGCTGGTGCAGACAGGGGCACCCGACATGCCTGCGTTGTCGTTTTCACCCGGGCACTCTTTGGGCGGGCGCAGCACGCAGAAACACCTAGATTGCAGATAAGCGCCTTTTCCCATTGACCGCGACGAACAGACAAGATGCACAAGCTTCTTGCCATTGCGGCCGAACGGAAGGAGATATTTGCTCAAAACTTGCTGTGCTGGTGCAGACAGTGGCACCCGACATGCCTGCGTTGTCGTTTTCACCCGGGCACTCTTTGGGCGGGCGCAGCACGCAGAAACACCTAGATTGCAGATAAGCGCCTTTTCCCATTGACCGCGACGAACAGAGAAGATGCACAAGCTTCTTGCCATTGCGGCCGAACGGAAGGAGATATTTGCTCAAAACTTGCTGTGCTGGTGCAGACAGTGGCACCCGACATGCCTGCGTTGTCGTTTTCACCCGGGCACTCTTTGGGCGGGCGCAGCACGCAGAAACACCTAGATTGCAGATAAGCGCCTTTTCCCATTGACCGCGACGAACAGAGAGGATGCACAAGCTTCTTGCCATTGCGGCCGAATGGAAGGAGATATTTGCTCAAAAATTGCTGTGCTGGTGCAGACAGGGGCACCCGACATGCCTGCGTTGTCGTTTTCACCCGGGCACTCTTTGGGCGGGCGCAGCACGCAGAAACACCTAGATTGCAGATAAGCGCCTTTTCCCATTGACCGCGACGAACAGACAAGATGTACAAGCTTCTTGCCATTGCGGCCGAACGGAAGGAGATATTTGCTCAAAACTTGCTGTGCTGGTGCAGACAGTGGCACCCGACATGCCTGCGTTGTCGTTTTCACCCGGGCACTCTTTGGGCGGGCGCAGCACGCAGAAACACCTAGATTGCAGATAAGCGCCTTTTCCCATTGACCGCGACGAACAGAGAGGATGCACAAGCTTCTTGCCATTGCGGCCGAACGGAAGGAGATATTTGCTCAAAACTTGCTGTGCTGGTGCAGACAGTGGCACCCGACATGCCTGCGTTGTCGATTTAACCCGGGCACTCTTTGGGCGGGCGCAGCAAGCAGAAACACCTAGATTGCAGATAAGCGCCTTTTCCCATTGACCGCGACGAACAGACAAGATGTACAAGCTTCTTGCCATTGCGGCCGAACGGAAGGAGATATTTGCTCAAAACTTGCTGTGCTGGTGCAGACAGTGGCACCCGACATGCCTGCGTTGTCGTTTTCACCCGGGCACTCTTTGGGCGGGCGCAGCACGCAGAAACACCTAGATTGCAGATAAGCGCCTTTTCCCATTGACCGCGACGAACAGAGAGGATGCACAAGCTTCTTGCCATTGCGGCCGAATGGAAGGAGATATTTGCTCAAAAATTGCTGTGCTGGTGCAGACAGGGGCACCCGACATGCCTGCGTTGTCGTTTTCACCCGGGCACTCTTTGGGCGGGCGCAGCACGCAGAAACACCTAGATTGCAGATAAGCGCCTTTTCCCATTGACCGCGACGAACAGACAAGATGCACAAGCTTCTTGCCATTGCGGCCGAACGGAAGGAGATATTTGCTCAAAACTTGCTGTGCTGGTGCAGACAGTGGCACCCGACATGCCTGCGTTGTCGTTTTCACCCGGGCACTCTTTGGGCGGGCGCAGCACGCAGAAACACCTAGATTGCAGATAAGCGCCTTTTCCCATTGACCGCGACGAACAGAGAGGATGCACAAGCTTCTTGCCATTGCGGCCGAACGGAAGGAGATATTTGCTCAAAACTTGCTGTGCTGGTGCAGACAGTGGCACCCGACATGCCTGCGTTGTCGTTTTCACCCGGGCACTCTTTGGGCGGGCGCAGCACGCAGAAACACCTAGATTGCAGATAAGCGCCTTTTCTCATTGACCGCGACGAACAGAGAAGATGCACAAGCTTCTTACCATTGAGGCCGAACGGAAGGAGATATTTGCTCAAAACTTGCTGTGCTGGTGCAGACAGTGGCACCCGACATGCCTGCGTTGTCGATTTAACCCGGGCACTCTTTGGGCGGGCGCAGCACGCAGAAACACCTAGATTGCAGATAAGCGCCTTTTCCCATTGACCGCGACGAACAGAGAAGATGCACAAGCTTCTTGCCATTGCGGCCGAACGGAAGGAGATATTTGCTCAAAACTTGCTGTGCTGGTGCAGACAGTGGCACCCGACATGCCTGCGTTGTCGTTTTCACCCGGGCACTCTTTGGGCGGGCGCAGCACGCAGAAACACCTAGATTGCAGATAAGCGCCTTTTCCCATTGACCGCGACGAACAGAGAAGATGCACAAGCTTCTTGCCATTGCGGCCGAACGGAATTAGATATTTGCTCAAAAACTTGCTGTGCTGGTGCAGACAGTGGCACCCGACATGCCTGCGTTGTCGTTTTCACCCGGGCACTCTTTGGGCGGGCGCAGCACGCAGAAACACCTAGATTGCAGATAAGCGCCTTTTCCCATTGACCGCGACGAACAGAGAGGATGCACAAGCTTCTTGCCATTGCGGCCGAAGGGAAGGAGATATTTGCTCAAAAATTGCTGTGCTGGTGCAGACAGGGGCACCCGACATGCCTGCGTTGTCGTTTTCACCAGGGCACTCTTTGGGCGGGCGCAGCACGCAGAAACACCTAGATTGCAGATAAGCGCCTTTTCCCATTGACCGCGACGAACAGACAAGATGCACAAGCTTCTTGCCATTGCGGCCGAACGGAATTAGATATTTGCTCAAAACTTGCTGTGCTGGTGCAGACAGTGGCACCCGACATGCCTGCGTTGTCGTTTTCACCCGGGCACTCTTTGGGCGGGCGCAGCACGCAGAAACACCTAGATTGCAGATAAGCGCCTTTTCCCATTGACCGCGACGAACAGAGAGGATGCACAAGCTTCTTGCCATTGCGGCCGAATGGAAGGAGATATTTGCTCAAAAATTGCTGTTCTGGTGCAGACAGGGGCACCCGACATGCCTGCGTTGTCGTTTTCACCCGGGCACTCTTTGGGCGGGCGCAGCACGCAGAAACACCTAGATTGCAGATAAGCGCCTTTTCCCATTGACCGCGACGAACAGACAAGATGTACAAGCTTCTTGCCATTGCGGCCGAACGGAAGGAGATATTTGCTCAAAACTTGCTGTGCTGGTGCAGACAGTGGCACCCGACATGCCTGCGTTGTCGTTTTCACCCGGGCACTCTTTGGGCGGGCGCAGCACGCAGAAACACCTAGATTGCAGATAAGCGCCTTTTCCCATTGACCGCGACGAACAGAGAGGATGCACAAGCTTCTTGCCATTGCGGCCGAACGGAAGGAGATATTTGCTCAAAACTTGCTGTGCTGGTGCAGACAGTGGCACCCGACATGCCTGCGTTGTCGTTTTCACCCGGGCACTCTTTGGGCGGGCGCAGCACGCAGAAACACCTAGATTGCAGATAAGCGCCTTTTCCCATTGACCGCGACGAACAGAGAAGATGCACAAGCTTCTTACCATTGAGGCCGAACGGAAGGAGATATTTGCTCAAAACTTGCTGTGCTGGTGCAGACAGTGGCACCCGACATGCCTGCGTTGTCGATTTAACCCGGGCACTCTTTTGGCGGGCGCAGCACGCAGAAACACCTAGATTGCAGATAAGCGCCTTTTCCCATTAACCGCGACGAACAGAGAGGATGCACAAGCTTCTTGCCATTGCGGCCGAACGGAAGGAGATATTTGCTCAAAACTTGCTGTGCTGATGCAGACAGTGGCACTAGACATGCCTGCGTTTTCGTTTTCACCCGGGCACTCTTTGGGCGGGCGCAGCACGCAGAAACACCTAGATTGCAGATAAGCGCCTTTTCCCATTGACCGCGACGAACAGAGAAGATGCACAAGCTTCTTGCCATTGCGGCCGAACGGAAGGAGATATTTGCTCAAAACTTGCTGTGCTGGTGCAGACAGTGGCACCCGACATGCCTGCGTTGTTGTTTTCACCCGGGCACTCTTTAGGCGGGCGCAGCACGCAGAAACACCTAGATTGCAGATAAGCGCCTTTTCCCATTGACCGCGACGAACAGAGAGGATGCACAAGCTTCTTGCCATTGCGGCCGAATTGAAGGAGATATTTGCTTAAAAATTGCTGTGCTGGTGCAGACAGGGGCACCCGACATGCCTGCGTTGTCGTTTTCACCCGGGCACTCTTTGGGCGGGCGCAGCACGCAGAAACACCTAGATTGCAGATAAGCGCCTTTTCCCATTGACCGCAACGAACAGAGAAGATGCACAAGCTTCTTGCCATTGCGGCCGAACGGAAGGAGATATTTGCTCAAAACGTGCTGTGCTGGTGCAGACAGTGGCACCCGACATGACTGCGTTGTCGTTTTCACCCGGGCACTCTTTGGGCGGGCGCAGCACGCAGAAACACCTAGATTGCAGATAAGCGCCTTTTCCCATTGACCGCGACGAACAGAGAGGATGCACAAGCTTCTTGCCATTACGGCCGAATGGAAGGAGCTATTTGCTCAAAAATTGCTGTGCTGGTGCAGACAGGGGCACCCGACATGCCTGCGTTGTCGTTTTCACCCGGGCACTCTTTGGGCGGGCGCAGCACGCCAAAACACCTAGATTGCAGATAAGCCCCTTTTCCCATTGACCGCGACGAACAGAGAAGATGCACAAGCTTCTTGCCATTGCGGCCGAACGGAAGGAGATATTTGCTCAAAACTTGCTGTGCTGGTGCAGACAGTGGCACCCGACATGCCTGCGTTGTCGTTTTCACCCGGGCACTCTTTGGGCGGGCGCAGCACGCAGAAACACCTAGATTGCCGATAAGCGCCTTTTCTCATTGACCGCGACGAACAGAGAAGATGCACAAGCTTCTTACCATTGAGGCCGAACGGAAGGAGATATTTGCTCAAAACTTGCTGTGCTGGTGCAGACAGTGGCACCCGACATGCCTGCGTTGTCGATTTAACCCGGGCACTCTTTGGGCGGGCGCAGCACGCAGAAACACCTAGATTGCAGATAAGCGCCTTTTCCCATTGACCGCGACGAACAGAGAAGATGCACAAGCTTCTTGCCATTGCGGCCGAACGGAAGGAGATATTTGCTCAAAACTTGCTGTGCTGGTGCAGACAGTGGCACCCGACATGCCTGCGTTGTCGTTTTCACCCGGGCACTCTTTGGCGGGCGCAGCACGCAGAAACACCTAGATTGCAGATAAGCGCCTTTTCCCATTGACCGCGACGAACAGAGAGGATGCACAAGCTTCTTGCCATTGCGGCCGAATGGAAGGAGATATTTGCTCAAAAATTGCTGTGCTGGTGCAGACAGGGGCACCCGACATGCCTGCGTTGTCGTTTTCACCCGGGCACTCTTTGGGCGGGCGCAGCACGCAGAAACACCTAGATTGCAGATAAGCGCCTTTTCCCATTGACCGCGACGAACAGACAAGATGCACAAGCTTCTTGCCATTGCGGCCGAACGGAAGGAGATATTTGCTCAAAACTTGCTGTGCTGGTGCAGACAGTGGCACCCGACATGCCTGCGTTGTCGTTTTCACCCGGGCACTCTTTGGGCGGGCGCAGCACGCAGAAACACCTAGATTGCAGATAAGCGCCTTTTCCCATTGACCGCGACGAACAGAGAGGATGCACAAGCTTCTTGCCATTGCGGCCGAACGGAAGGAGATATTTGCTCAAAACTTGCTGTGCTGGTGCAGACAGTGGCACCCGACATGCCTGCGTTGTCGTTTTCACCCGGGCACTCTTTGGGCGGGCGCAGCACGCAGAAACACCTAGATTGCAGATAAGCGCCTTTTCTCATTGACCGCGACGAACAGAGAAGATGCTCAAGCTTCTTACCATTGAGGCCGAACGGAAGGAGATATTTGCTCAAAACTTGCTGTGCTGGTGCAGACAGTGGCACCCGACATGCCTGCGTTGTCGTTTTCACCCGGGCACTCTTTGGGCGGGCGCAGCACGCAGAAACACCTAGATTGCAGATAAGCGCCTTTTCTCATTGACCGCGACGAACAGAGAAGATGCTCAAGCTTCTTACCATTGAGGCCGAACGGAAGGAGATATTTGCTCAAAACTTGCTGTGCTGGTGCAGACAGTGGCACCCGACATGCCTGCGTTGTCGTTTTCACCCGGGCACTCTTTGGGCGGGCGCAGCACGCAGAAACACCTAGATTGCAGATAAGCGCCTTTTCCCATTGACCGCGACGAACAGAGAAGATGCACAAGCTTCTTGCCATTGCGGCCGAACGGAAGGAGATATTTGCTCAAAACTTGCTGTGCTGGTGCAGACAGTGGCACCCGACATGCCTGCGTTGTCGTTTTCACCCGGGCACTCTTTGGGCGGGCGCAGCACGCAGAAACACCTAGATTGCAGATAAGCGCCTTTTCCCATTGACCGCGACGAACAGAGAGGATGCACAAGCTTCTTGCCATTGCGGCCGAATGGAAGGAGATATTTGCTCAAAAATTGCTGTGCTGGTGCAGACAGGGGCACCCGACATGCCTGCGTTGTCGTTTTCACCTGGGCACTCTTTGGGCGGGCGCAGCACGCAGAAACACCTAGATTGCAGATAAGCGCCTTTTCCCATTGACCGCGACGAACAGACAAGATGTACAAGCTTCTTGCCATTGCGGCCGAACGGAAGGAGATATTTGCTCAAAACTTGCTGTGCTGGTGCAGACAGTGGCACCCGACATGCCTGCGTTGTCGTTTTCACCCGGGCACTCTTTGGGCGGGCGCAGCACGCAGAAACACCTAGATTGCAGATAAGCGCCTTTTCCCATTGACCGCGACGAACAGAGAGGATGCACAAGCTTCTTGCCATTGCGGCCGAACGGAAGGAGATATTTGCTCAAAACTTGCTGTGCTGGTGCAGACAGTGGCACCCGACATGCCTGCGTTGTCGATTTAACCCGGGCACTCTTTGGGCGGGCGCAGCAAGCAGAAACACCTAGATTGCAGATAAGCGCCTTTTCCCATTGACCGCGACGAACAGACAAGATGTACAAGCTTCTTGCCATTGCGGCCGAACGGAAGGAGATATTTGCTCAAAACTTGCTGTGCTGGTGCAGACAGTGGCACCCGACATGCCTGCGTTGTCGTTTTCACCCGGGCACTCTTTGGGCGGGCGCAGCACGCAGAAACACCTAGATTGCAGATAAGCGCCTTTTCCCATTGACCGCGACGAACAGAGAGGATGCACAAGCTTCTTGCCATTGCGGCCGAATGGAAGGAGATATTTGCTCAAAAATTGCTGTGCTGGTGCAGACAGGGGCACCCGACATGCCTGCGTTGTCGTTTTCACCCGGGCACTCTTTGGGCGGGAGCAGCACGCAGAAACACCTAGATTGCAGATAAGCGCCTTTTCCCATTGACCGCGACGAACAGACAAGATGCACAAGCTTCTTGCCATTGCGGCCGAACGGAAGGAGATATTTGCTCAAAACTTGCTGTGCTGGTGCAGACAGTGGCACCCGACATGCCTGCGTTGTCGTTTTCACCCGGGCACTCTTTGGGCGGGCGCAGCACGCAGAAACACCTAGATTGCAGATAAGCGCCTTTTCCCATTGACCGCGACGAACAGAGAGGATGCACAAGCTTCTTGCCATTGCGGCCGAACGGAAGGAGATATTTGCTCAAAACTTGCTGTGCTGGTGCAGACAGTGGCACCCGACATGCCTGCGTTGTCGTTTTCACCCGGGCACTCTTTGGGCGGGCGCAGCACGCAGAAACACCTAGATTGCAGATAAGCGCCTTTTCTCATTGACCGCGACGAACAGAGAAGATGCACAAGCTTCTTACCATTGAGGCCGAACGGAAGGAGATATTTGCTCAAAACTTGCTGTGCTGGTGCAGACAGTGGCACCCGACATGCCTGCGTTGTCGATTTAACCCGGGCACTCTTTGGGCGGGCGCAGCACGCAGAAACACCTAGATTGCAGATAAGCGCCTTTTCCCATTGACCGCGACGAACAGAGAAGATGCACAAGCTTCTTGCCATTGCGGCCGAACGGAAGGAGATATTTGCTCAAAACTTGCTGTGCTGGTGCAGACAGTGGCACCCGACATGCCTGCGTTGTCGTTTTCACCCGGGCACTCTTTGGGCGGGCGCAGCACGCAGAAACACCTAGATTGCAGATAAGCGCCTTTTCCCATTGACCGCGACGAACAGAGAAGATGCACAAGCTTCTTGCCATTGCGGCCGAACGGAATTAGATATTTGCTCAAAAACTTGCTGTGCTGGTGCAGACAGTGGCACCCGACATGCCTGCGTTGTCGTTTTCACCCGGGCACTCTTTGGGCGGGCGCAGCACGCAGAAACACCTAGATTGCAGATAAGCGCCTTTTCCCATTGACCGCGACGAACAGAGAGGATGCACAAGCTTCTTGCCATTGCGGCCGAAGGGAAGGAGATATTTGCTCAAAAATTGCTGTGCTGGTGCAGACAGGGGCACCCGACATGCCTGCGTTGTCGTTTTCACCAGGGCACTCTTTGGGCGGGCGCAGCACGCAGAAACACCTAGATTGCAGATAAGCGCCTTTTCCCATTGACCGCGACGAACAAACAAGATGCACAAGCTTCTTGCCATTGCGGCCGAACGGAATTAGATATTTGCTCAAAACTTGCTGTGCTGGTGCAGACAGTGGCACCCGACATGCCTGCGTTGTCGTTTTCACCCGGGCACTCTTTGGGCGGGCGCAGCACGCAGAAACACCTAGATTGCAGATAAGCGCCTTTTCCCATTGACCGCGACGAACAGAGAGGATGCACAAGCTTCTTGCCATTGCGGCCGAATGGAAGGAGATATTTGCTCAAAAATTGCTGTGCTGGTGCAGACAGGGGCACCCGACATGCCTGCGTTGTCGTTTTCACCAGGGCACTCTTTGGGCGGGCGCAGCACGCAGAATCACCTAGATTGCAGATAAGCGCCTTTTCCCATTGACCGCGACGAACAGACAAGATGCACAAGCTTCTTGCCATTGCGGCCGAACGGAAGGAGATATTTGCTCAAAACTTGCTGTGCTGGTGCAGACAGTGGCACCCGACATGCCTGCGTTGTCGTTTTCACCCGGGCACTCTTTGGGCGGGCGCAGCACGCAGAAACACCTAGATTGCAGATAAGCGCCTTTTCCCATTGACCGCGACGAACAGAGAAGATGCACAAGCTTCTTGCCATTGCGGCCGAACGGAAGGAAATATTTGCTCAAAACTTGCTGTGCTGGTGCAGACAGTGGCACCCGACATGCCTGCGTTGTCGTTTTCACCCGGGCACTCTTTGGGCGGGCGCAGCACGCAGAAACACCTAGATTGCAGATAAGCGCCTTTTCCCATTGACCGCGACGAACAGAGAGGATGCACAAGCTTCTTGCCATTGCGGCCGAATGGAAGGAGATATTTGCTCAAAAATTGCTGTTCTGGTGCAGACAGGGGCACCCGACATGCCTGCGTTGTCGTTTTCACCCGGGCACTCTTTGGGCGGGCGCAGCACGCAGAAACACCTAGATTGCAGATAAGCGCCTTTTCCCATTGACCGCGACGAACAGACAAGATGTACAAGCTTCTTGCCATTGCGGCCGAACGGAAGGAGATATTTGCTCAAAACTTGCTGTGCTGGTGCAGACAGTGGCACCCGACATGCCTGCGTTGTCGTTTTCACCCGGGCACTCTTTGGGTGGGCGCAGCACGCAGAAACACCTAGATTGCAGATAAGCGCCTTTTCCCATTGACCGCGACGAACAGAGAGGATGCACAAGCTTCTTGCCATTGCGGCCGAACGGAAGGAGATATTTGCTCAAAACTTGCTGTGCTGGTGCAGACAGTGGCACCCGACATGCCTGCGTTGTCGTTTTCACCCGGGCACTCTTTGGGCGGGCGCAGCACGCAGAAACACCTAGATTGCAGATAAGCGCCTTTTCTCATTGACCGCGACGAACAGAGAAGATGCACAAGCTTCTTACCATTGAGGCCGAACGGAAGGAGATATTTGCTCAAAACTTGCTGTGCTGGTGCAGACAGTGGCACCCGACATGCCTGCGTTGTCGATTTAACCCGGGCACTCTTTGGGCGGGCGCAGCACGCAGAAACACCTAGATTGCAGATAAGCGCCTTTTCCCATTGACCGCGACGAACAGAGAGGATGCACAAGCTTCTTGCCATTGCGGCCGAACGGAAGGAGATATTTGCTCAAAACTTGCTTTGCTGGTGCAGACAGTGGCACCCGACATGCCTGCGTTGTCGTTTTCACCCGGGCACTCTTTGGGCGGGCGCAGCACGCAGAAACACCTAGATTGCAGATAAGCGCCTTTTCCCATTGACCGCGACGAACAGAGAGGATGCACAAGCTTCTTGCCATTGCGGCCGAACGGAAGGAGATATTTGCTCAAAACTTGCTGTGCTGGTGCAGACAGTGGCACCCGACATGCCTGCGTTGTCGTTTTCACCTGGGCACTCTTTGGGCGGGCGCAGCACGCAGAAACACCTAGATTGCAGATAAGCGCCTTTTCTCATTGACCGCGACGAACAGAGAAGATGCACAAGCTTCTTACCATTGAGGCCGAACGGAAGGAGATATTTGCTCAAAACTTGCTGTGCTGGTGCAGACAGTGGCACCCGACATGCCTGCGTTGTCGTTTTCACCCGGGCACTCTTTGGGCGGGCGCAGCACGCAGAAACACCTAGATTGCAGATAAGCGCCTTTTCCCATTGACCGCGACGAACAGAGAAGATGCACAAGCTTCTTGCCATTGCGGCCGAACGGAAGGAGATATTTGCTCAAAACTTGCTGTGCTGGTGCAGACAGTGGCACCCGACATGCCTGCGTTGTCGTTTTCACCCGGGCACTCTTTGGGCGGGCGCAGCACGCAGAAACACCTAGATTGCAGATAAGCGCCTTTTCCCATTGACCGCGACGAACAGAGAGGATGCACAAGCTTCTTGCCATTGCGGCCGAATGGAAGGAGATATTTGCTCAAAAATTGCTGTGCTGGTGCAGATAGGGGCACCCGACATGCCTGCGTTGTCGTTTTCACCCGGGCACTCTTTGGGCGGGCGCAGCACGCAGAAACACCTAGATTGCAGATAAGCGCCTTTTCCCATTGACCGCGACGAACAGACAAGATGTACAAGCTTCTTGCCATTGCGGCCGAACGGAAGGAGATATTTGCTCAAAACTTGCTGTGCTGGTGCAGACAGTGGCACCCGACATGCCTGCGTTGTCGTTTTCACCCGGGCACTCTTTGGGCGGGCGCAGCACGCAGAAACACCTAGATTGCAGATAAGCGCCTTTTCCCATTGACCGCGACGAACAGAGAGGATGCACAAGCTTCTTGCCATTGCGGCCGAACGGAAGGAGATATTTGCTCAAAACTTGCTGTGCTGGTGCAGACAGTGGCACCCGACATGCCTGCGTTGTCGTTTTCACCCGGGCACTCTTTGGGCGGGCGCAGCACGCAGAAACACCTAGATTGCAGATAAGCGCCTTTTCTCATTGACCGCGACGAACAGAGAAGATGCACAAGCTTCTTACCATTGAGGCCGAACGGAAGGAGATATTTGCTCAAAACTTGCTGTGCTGGTGCAGACAGTGGCACCCGACATGCCTGCGTTGTCGATTTAACCCGGGCACTCTTTGGGCGGGCGCAGCACGCAGAAACACCTAGATTGCAGATAAGCGCCTTTTCCCATTGACCGCGACGAACAGAGAGGATGCACAAGCTTCTTGCCATTGCGGCCGAACGGAAGGAGATATTTGCTCAAAACTTGCTGTGCTGGTGCAGACAGTGGCACCCGACATGCCTGCGTTGTCGTTTTCACCCGGGCACTCTTTGGGCGGGCGCAGCACGCAGAAACACCTAGATTGCAGATAAGCGCCTTTTCCCATTGACCGCGACGAACAGAGAGGATGCACAAGCTTCTTGCCATTGCGGCCGAACGGAAGGAGATATTTGCTCAAAACTTGCTGTGCTGGTGCAGACAGTGGCACCCGACATGCCTGCGTTGTCGTTTTCACCCGGGCACTCTTTGGGCGGGCGCAGCACGCAGAAACACCTAGATTGCAGATAAGCGCCTTTTCTCATTGACCGCGACGAACAGAGAAGATGCTCAAGCTTCTTACCATTGAGGCCGAACGGAAGGAGATATTTGCTCAAAACTTGCTGTGCTGGTGCAGACAGTGGCACCCGACATGCCTGCGTTGTCGTTTTCACCCGGGCACTCTTTGGGCGGGCGCAGCACGCAGAAACACCTAGATTGCAGATAAGCGCCTTTTCTCATTGACCGCGACGAACAGAGAAGATGCTCAAGCTTCTTACCATTGAGGCCGAACGGAAGGAGATATTTGCTCAAAACTTGCTGTGCTGGTGCAGACAGTGGCACCCGACATGCCTGCGTTGTCGTTTTCACCCGGGCACTCTTTGGGCGGGCGCAGCACGCAGAAACACCTAGATTGCAGATAAGCGCCTTTTCCCATTGACCGCGACGAACAGAGAAGATGCACAAGCTTCTTGCCATTGCGGCCGAACGGAAGGAGATATTTGCTCAAAACTTGCTGTGCTGGTGCAGACAGTGGCACCCGACATGCCTGCGTTGTCGTTTTCACCCGGGCACTCTTTGGGCGGGCGCAGCACGCAGAAACAACTAGATTGCAGATAAGCGCCTTTTCCCATTGACCGCGACGAACAGAGAGGATGCACAAGCTTCTTGCCATTGCGGCCGAATGGAAGGAGATATTTGCTCAAAAATTGCTGTGCTGGTGCAGACAGGGGCACCCGACATGCCTGCGTTGTCGTTTTCACCCGGGCACTCTTTGGGCGGGCGCAGCACGCAGAAACACCTAGATTGCAGATAAGCGCCTTTTCCCATTGACCGCGACGAACAGACAAGATGTACAAGCTTCTTGCCATTGCGGCCGAACGGAAGGAGATATTTGCTCAAAACTTGCTGTGCTGGTGCAGACAGTGGCACCCGACATGCCTGCGTTGTCGTTTTCACCCGGGCACTCTTTGGGCGGGCGCAGCACGCAGAAACACCTAGATTGCAGATAAGCGCCTTTTCCCATTGACCGCGACGAACAGAGAGGATGCACAAGCTTCTTGCCATTGCGGCCGAACGGAAGGAGATATTTGCTCAAAACTTGCTGTGCTGGTGCAGACAGTGGCACCCGACATGCCTGCGTTGTCGATTTAACCCGGGCACTCTTTGGGCGGGCGCAGCAAGCAGAAACACCTAGATTGCAGATAAGCGCCTTTTCCCATTGACCGCGACGAACAGACAAGATGTACAAGCTTCTTGCCATTGCGGCCGAACGGAAGGAGATATTTGCTCAAAACTTGCTGTGCTGGTGCAGACAGTGGCACCCGACATGCCTGCGTTGTCGTTTTCACCCGGGCACTCTTTGGGCGGGCGCAGCACGCAGAAACACCTAGATTGCAGATAAGCGCCTTTTCCCATTGACCGCGACGAACAGAGAGGATGCACAAGCTTCTTGCCATTGCGGCCGAATGGAAGGAGATATTTGCTTAAAAAATTGCTGTGCTGGTGCAGACAGGGGCACCCGACATGCCTGCGTTGTCGTTTTCACCCGGGCACTCTTTGGG
The DNA here is from genome assembly GCF_029499605.1 of Hyla sarda. Lineage (NCBI taxonomy): Eukaryota > Metazoa > Chordata > Amphibia > Anura > Hylidae > Hyla > Hyla sarda. The sequence continues at coordinate 55,891 of NW_026610850.1, forward strand.
CGGGCGCAGCACGCAGAAACACCTAGATTGCAGATAAGCGCCTTTTCCCATTGACCGCGACGAACAGACAAGATGCACAAGCTTCTTGCCATTGCGGCCGAACGGAAGGAGATATTTGCTCAAAACTTGCTGTGCTGGTGCAGACAGTGGCACCCGACATGCCTGCGTTGTCGTTTTCACCCGGGCACTCTTTGGGCGGGCGCAGCACGCAGAAACACCTAGATTGCAGATAAGCGCCTTTTCCCATTGACCGCGACGAACAGAGAGGATGCACAAGCTTCTTGCCATTGCGGCCGAACGGAAGGAGATATTTGCTCAAAACTTGCTGTGCTGGTGCAGACAGTGGCACCCGACATGCCTGCGTTGTCGTTTTCACCCGGGCACTCTTTGGGCGGGCGCAGCACGCAGAAACACCTAGATTGCAGATAAGCGCCTTTTCTCATTGACCGCGACGAACAGAGAAGATGCACAAGCTTCTTACCATTGAGGCCGAACGGAAGGAGATATTTGCTCAAAACTTGCTGTGCTGGTGCAGACAGTGGCACCCGACATGCCTGCGTTGTCGATTTAACCCGGGCACTCTTTGGGCGGGCGCAGCACGCAGAAACACCTAGATTGCAGATAAGCGCCTTTTCCCATTGACCGCGACGAACAGAGAAGATGCACAAGCTTCTTGCCATTGCGGCCGAACGGAAGGAGATATTTGCTCAAATCTTGCTGTGCTGGTGCAGACAGTGGCACCCGACATGCCTGCGTTGTCGTTTTCACCCTGGCACTCTTTGGGCGGGCGCAGCACGCAGAAACACCTAGATTGCAGATAAGCGCCTTTTCCCATTGACCGCGACGAACAGAGAAGATGCACAAGCTTCTTGCCATTGCGGCCGAACGGAATTAGATATTTGCTCAAAAACTTGCTGTTCTGGTGCAGACAGTGGCACCCGACATGCCTGCGTTGTCGTTTTCACCCGGGCACTCTTTGGGCGGGCGCAGCACGCAGAAACACCTAGATTGCAGATAAGCGCCTTTTCCCATTGACCGCGACGAACAGAGAGGATGCACAAGCTTCTTGCCATTGCGGCCGAAGGGAAGGAGATATTTGCTCAAAAATTGCTGTGCTGGTGCAGACATGGGCACACGACATGCCTGCGTTGTCGTTTTCACCAGGGCACTCTTTGGGCGGGCGCAGCACGCAGAAACACCTAGATTGCAGATAAGCGCCTTTTCCCATTGACCGCGACGAACAGACAAGATGCACAAGCTTCTTGCCATTGCGGCCGAACGGAATTAGATATTTGCTCAAAACTTGCTGTGCTGGTGCAGACAGTGGCACCCGACATGACTGCGTTGTCGTTTTCACCCGGGCACTCTTTGGGCGGGCGCAGCACGCAGAAACACCTAGATTGCAGATAAGCGCCTTTTCCCATTGACCGCGACGAACAGAGAGGATGCACAAGCTTCTTGCCATTGCGGCCGAATGGAAGGAGATATTTGCTCAAAAATTGCTGTGCTGGTGCAGACAGGGGCACCCGACATGCCTGCGTTGTCGTTTTCACCAGGGCACTCTTTGGGCGGGCGCAGCACGCAGAAACACCTAGATTGCAGATAAGCGCCTTTTCCCATTGACCGCGACGAACAGACAAGATGCACAAGCTTCTTGCCATTGCGGCCGAACGGAAGGAGATATTTGCTCAAAACTTGCTGTGCTGGTGCAGACAGTGGCACCCGACATGCCTGCGTTGTCGTTTTCACCCGGGCACTCTTTGGGCGGGCGCAGCACGCAGAAACACCTAGATTGCAGATAAGCGCCTTTTCCCATTGACCGCGACGAACAGAGAAGATGCACAAGCTTCTTGCCATTGCGGCCGAACGGAAGGAAATATTTGCTCAAAACTTGCTGTGCTGGTGCAGACAGTGGCACCCGACATGCCTGCGTTGTCGTTTTCACCCGGGCACTCTTTGGGCGGGCGCAGCACGCAGAAACACCTAGATTGCAGATAAGCGCCTTTTCCCATTGACCGCGACGAACAGAGAGGATGCACAAGCTTCTTGCCATTGCGGCCGAATGGAAGGAGATATTTGCTCAAAAATTGCTGTTCTGGTGCAGACAGGGGCACCCGACATGCCTGCGTTGTCGTTTTCACCCGGGCACTCTTTGGGCGGGCGCAGCACGCAGAAACACCTAGATTGCAGATAAGCGCCTTTTCCCATTGACCGCGACGAACAGACAAGATGTACAAGCTTCTTGCCATTGCGGCCGAACGGAAGGAGATATTTGCTCAAAACTTGCTGTGCTGGTGCAGACAGTGGCACCCGACATGCCTGCGTTGTCGTTTTCACCCGGGCACTCTTTGGGCGGGCGCAGCACGCAGAAACACCTAGATTGCAGATAAGCGCCTTTTCCCATTGACCGCGACGAACAGAGAGGATGCACAAGCTTCTTGCCATTGCGGCCGAACGGAAGGAGATATTTGCTCAAAACTTGCTGTGCTGGTGCAGACAGTGGCACCCGACATGCCTGCGTTGTCGTTTTCACCCGGGCACTCTTTGGGCGGGCGCAGCACGCAGAAACACCTAGATTGCAGATAAGCGCCTTTTCTCATTGACCGCGACGAACAGAGAAGATGCACAAGCTTCTTACCATTGAGGCCGAACGGAAGGAGATATTTGCTCAAAACTTGCTGTGCTGGTGCAGACAGTGGCACCCGACATGCCTGCGTTGTCGATTTAACCCGGGCACTCTTTGGGCGGGCGCAGCACGCAGAAACACCTAGATTGCAGATAAGCGCCTTTTCTCATTGACCGCGACGAACAGAGAAGATGCACAAGCTTCTTACCATTGAGGCCGAACGGAAGGAGATATTTGCTCAAAACTTGCTGTGCTGGTGCAGACAGTGGCACCCGACATGCCTGCGTTGTCGTTTTCACCCGGGCACTCTTTGGGCGGGCGCAGCACGCAGAAACACCTAGATTGCAGATAAGCGCCTTTTCCCATTGACCGCGACGAACAGACAAGATGCACAAGCTTCTTGCCATTGCGGCCGAACGGAAGGAGATATTTGCTCAAAACTTGCTGTGCTGGTGCAGACAGTGGCACCCGACATGCCTGCGTTGTCGTTTTCACCCGGGCACTCTTTGGGCGGGCGCAGCACGCAGAAACACCTAGATTGCAGATAAGCGCCTTTTCCCATTGACCGCGACGAACAGAGAGGATGCACAAGCTTCTTGCCATTGCGGCCGAATGGAAGGAGATATTTGCTCAAAAATTGCTGTGCTGGTGCAGATAGGGGCACCCGACATGCCTGCGTTGTCGTTTTCACCCGGGCACTCTTTGGGCGGGCGCAGCACGCAGAAACACCTAGATTGCAGATAAGCGCCTTTTCCCATTGACCGCGACGAACAGACAAGATGTACAAGCTTCTTGCCATTGCGGCCGAACGGAAGGAGATATTTGCTCAAAACTTGCTGTGCTGGTGCAGACAGTGGCACCCGACATGCCTGCGTTGTCGTTTTCACCCGGGCACTCTTTGGGCGGGCGCAGCACGCAGAAACACCTAGATTGCAGATAAGCGCCTTTTCCCATTGACCGCGACGAACAGAGAGGATGCACAAGCTTCTTGCCATTGCGGCCGAACGGAAGGAGATATTTGCTCAAAACTTGCTGTGCTGGTGCAGACAGTGGCACCCGACATGCCTGCGTTGTCGTTTTCACCCGGGCACTCTTTGGGCGGGCGCAGCACGCAGAAACACCTAGATTGCAGATAAGCGCCTTTTCTCATTGACCGCGACGAACAGAGAAGATGCACAAGCTTCTTACCATTGAGGCCGAACGGAAGGAGATATTTGCTCAAAACTTGCTGTGCTGGTGCAGACAGTGGCACCCGACATGCCTGCGTTGTCGATTTAACCCGGGCACTCTTTGGGCGGGCGCAGCACGCAGAAACACCTAGATTGCAGATAAGCGCCTTTTCCCATTGACCGCGACGAACAGAGAGGATGCACAAGCTTCTTGCCATTGCGGCCGAACGGAAGGAGATATTTGCTCAAAACTTGCTGTGCTGGTGCAGACAGTGGCACCCGACATGCCTGCGTTGTCGTTTTCACCCGGGCACTCTTTGGGCGGGCGCAGCACGCAGAAACACCTAGATTGCAGATAAGCGCCTTTTCCCATTGACCGCGACGAACAGACAAGATGCACAAGCTTCTTGCCATTGCGGCCGAACGGAATTAGATATTTGCTCAAAACTTGCTGTGCTGGTGCAGACAGTGGCACCCGACATGCCTGCGTTGTCGTTTTCACCCGGGCACTCTTTGGGCGGGCGCAGCACGCAGAAACACCTAGATTGCAGATAAGCGCCTTTTCCCATTGACCGCGACGAACAGAGAGGATGCACAAGCTTCTTGCCATTGCGGCCGAATGGAAGGAGATATTTGCTCAAAAATTGCTGTTCTGGTGCAGACAGGGGCACCCGACATGCCTGCGTTGTCGTTTTCACCCGGGCACTCTTTGGGCGGGCGCAGCACGCAGAAACACCTAGATTGCAGATAAGCGCCTTTTCCCATTGACCGCGACGAACAGACAAGATGTACAAGCTTCTTGCTATTGCGGCCGAACGGAAGGAGATATTTGCTCAAAACTTGCTGTGCTGGTGCAGACAGTGGCACCCGACATGCCTGCGTTGTCGTTTTCACCCGGGCACTCTTTGGGCGGGCGCAGCACGCAGAAACACCTAGATTGCAGATAAGCGCCTTTTCCCATTGACCGCGACGAACAGAGAGGATGCACAAGCTTCTTGCCATTGCGGCCGAACGGAAGGAGATATTTGCTCAAAACTTGCTGTGCTGGTGCAGACAGTGGCACCCGACATGCCTGCGTTGTCGTTTTCACCCGGGCAATCTTTGGGCGGGCGCAGCACGCAGAAACACCTAGATTGCAGATAAGCGCCTTTTCCCATTGACCGCGACGAACAGAGAGGATGCACAAGCTTCTTGCCATTGCGGCCGAACGGAAGGAGATATTTGCTCAAAACTTGCTGTGCTGGTGCAGACAGTGGCACCCGACATGCCTGCGTTGTCGTTTTCACCCGGGCACTCTTTGGGCGGGCGCAGCACGCAGAAACACCTAGATTGCAGATAAGCGCCTTTTCCCATTGACCGCGACGAACAGAGAAGATGCACAAGCTTCTTACCATTGAGGCCGAACGGAAGGAGATATTTGCTCAAAACTTGCTGTGCTGGTGCAGACAGTGGCACCCGACATGCCTGCGTTGTCGATTTAACCCGGGCACTCTTTTGGCGGGCGCAGCACGCAGAAACACCTAGATTGCAGATAAGCGCCTTTTCCCATTGACCGCGACGAACAGAGAGGATGCACAAGCTTCTTGCCATTGCGGCCGAACGGAAGGAGATATTTGCTCAAAACTTGCTGTGCTGATGCAGACAGTGGCACTAGACATGCCTGCGTTGTCGTTTTCACCCGGGCACTCTTTGGGCGGGCGCAGCACGCAGAAACACCTAGATTGCAGATAAGCGCCTTTTCCCATTGACCGCGACGAACAGAGAAGATGCACAAGCTTCTTGCCATTGCGGCCGAACGGAAGGAGATATTTGCTCAAAACTTGCTGTGCTGGTGCAGACAGTGGCACCCGACATGCCTGCGTTGTTGTTTTCACCCGGGCACTCTTTAGGCGGGCGCAGCACGCAGAAACACCTAGATTGCAGATAAGCGCCTTTTCCCATTGACCGCGACGAACAGAGAGGATGCACAAGCTTCTTGCCATTGCGGCCGAATTGAAGGAGATATTTGCTTAAAAATTGCTGTGCTGGTGCAGACAGGGGCACCCGACATGCCTGCGTTGTCGTTTTCACCCGGGCACTCTTTGGGCGGGCGCAGCACGCAGAAACACCTAGATTGCAGATAAGCGCCTTTTCCCATTGACCGCAACGAACAGAGAAGATGCACAAGCTTCTTGCCATTGCGGCCGAACGGAAGGAGATATTTGCTCAAAACTTGCTGTGCTGGTGCAGACAGTGGCACCCGACATGACTGCGTTGTCGTTTTCACCCGGGCACTCTTTGGGCGGGCGCAGCACGCAGAAACACCTAGATTGCAGATAAGCGCCTTTTCCCATTGACCGCGACGAACAGAGAGGATGCACAAGCTTCTTGCCATTACGGCCGAATGGAAGGAGCTATTTGCTCAAAAATTGCTGTGCTGGTGCAGACAGGGGCACCCGACATGCCTGCGTTGTCGTTTTCACCCGGGCACTCTTTGGGCGGGCGCAGCACGCCAAAACACCTAGATTGCAGATAAGCCCCTTTTCCCATTGACCGCGACGAACAGAGAAGATGCACAAGCTTCTTGCCATTGCGGCCGAACGGAAGGAGATATTTGCTCAAAACTTGCTGTGCTGGTGCAGACAGTGGCACCCGACATGCCTGCGTTGTCGTTTTCACCCGGGCACTCTTTGGGCGGGCGCAGCACGCAGAAACACCTAGATTGCCGATAAGCGCCTTTTCTCATTGACCGCGACGAACAGAGAAGATGCACAAGCTTCTTACCATTGAGGCCGAACGGAAGGAGATATTTGCTCAAAACTTGCTGTGCTGGTGCAGACAGTGGCACCCGACATGCCTGCGTTGTCGATTTAACCCGGGCACTCTTTGGGCGGGCGCAGCACGCAGAAACACCTAGATTGCAGATAAGCGCCTTTTCCCATTGACCGCGACGAACAGAGAAGATGCACAAGCTTCTTGCCATTGCGGCCGAACGGAAGGAGATATTTGCTCAAAACTTGCTGTGCTGGTGCAGACAGTGGCACCCGACATGCCTGCGTTGTCGTTTTCACCCGGGCACTCTTTGGGCGGGCGCAGCACGCAGAAACACCTAGATTGCAGATAAGCGCCTTTTCCCATTGACCGCGACGAACAGACAAGATGTACAAGCTTCTTGCCATTGCGGCCGAACGGAAGGAGATATTTGCTCAAAACTTGCTGTGCTGGTGCAGACAGTGGCACCCGACATGCCTGCGTTGTCGTTTTCACCCGGGCACTCTTTGGGCGGGCGCAGCACGCAGAAACACCTAGATTGCAGATAAGCGCCTTTTCCCATTGACCGCGACGAACAGAGAGGATGCACAAGCTTCTTGCCATTGCGGCCGAACGGAAGGAGATATTTGCTCAAAACTTGCTGTGCTGGTGCAGACAGTGGCACCCGACATGCCTGCGTTGTCGTTTTCACCCGGGCACTCTTTGGGCGGGCGCAGCACGCAGAAACACCTAGATTGCAGATAAGCGCCTTTTCTCATTGACCGCGACGAACAGAGAAGATGCACAAGCTTCTTACCATTGAGGCCGAACGGAAGGAGATATTTGCTCAAAACTTGCTGTGCTGGTGCAGACAGTGGCACCCGACATGCCTGCGTTGTCGATTTAACCCGGGCACTCTTTGGGCGGGCGCAGCACGCAGAAACACCTAGATTGCAGATAAGCGCCTTTTCCCATTGACCGCGACGAACAGAGAGGATGCACAAGCTTCTTGCCATTGCGGCCGAACGGAAGGAGATATTTGCTCAAAACTTGCTGTGCTGGTGCAGACAGTGGCACCCGACATGCCTGCGTTGTCGTTTTCACCCGGGCACTCTTTGGGCGGGCGCAGCACGCAGAAACACCTAGATTGCAGATAAGCGCCTTTTCCCATTGACCGCGACGAACAGAGAGGATGCACAAGCTTCTTGCCATTGCGGCCGAACGGAAGGAGATATTTGCTCAAAACTTGCTGTGCTGGTGCAGACAGTGGCACCCGACATGCCTGCGTTGTCGTTTTCACCCGGGCACTCTTTGGGCGGGCGCAGCACGCAGAAACACCTAGATTGCAGATAAGCGCCTTTTCTCATTGACCGCGACGAACAGAGAAGATGCTCAAGCTTCTTACCATTGAGGCCGAACGGAAGGAGATATTTGCTCAAAACTTGCTGTGCTGGTGCAGACAGTGGCACCCGACATGCCTGCGTTGTCGTTTTCACCCGGGCACTCTTTGGGCGGGCGCAGCACGCAGAAACACCTAGATTGCAGATAAGCGCCTTTTCTCATTGACCGCGACGAACAGAGAAGATGCTCAAGCTTCTTACCATTGAGGCCGAACGGAAGGAGATATTTGCTCAAAACTTGCTGTGCTGGTGCAGACAGTGGCACCCGACATGCCTGCGTTGTCGTTTTCACCCGGGCACTCTTTGGGCGGGCGCAGCACGCAGAAACACCTAGATTGCAGATAAGCGCCTTTTCCCATTGACCGCGACGAACAGAGAAGATGCACAAGCTTCTTGCCATTGCGGCCGAACGGAAGGAGATATTTGCTCAAAACTTGCTGTGCTGGTGCAGACAGTGGCACCCGACATGCCTGCGTTGTCGTTTTCACCCGGGCACTCTTTGGGCGGGCGCAGCACGCAGAAACACCTAGATTGCAGATAAGCGCCTTTTCCCATTGACCGCGACGAACAGAGAGGATGCACAAGCTTCTTGCCATTGCGGCCGAATGGAAGGAGATATTTGCTCAAAAATTGCTGTGCTGGTGCAGACAGGGGCACCCGACATGCCTGCGTTGTCGTTTTCACCCGGGCACTCTTTGGGCGGGCGCAGCACGCAGAAACACCTAGATTGCAGATAAGCGCCTTTTCCCATTGACCGCGACGAACAGACAAGATGTACAAGCTTCTTGCCATTGCGGCCGAACGGAAGGAGATATTTGCTCAAAACTTGCTGTGCTGGTGCAGACAGTGGCACCCGACATGCCTGCGTTGTCGTTTTCACCCGGGCACTCTTTGGGCGGGCGCAGCACGCAGAAACACCTAGATTGCAGATAAGCGCCTTTTCCCATTGACCGCGACGAACAGAGAGGATGCACAAGCTTCTTGCCATTGCGGCCGAACGGAAGGAGATATTTGCTCAAAACTTGCTGTGCTGGTGCAGACAGTGGCACCCGACATGCCTGCGTTGTCGATTTAACCCGGGCACTCTTTGGGCGGGCGCAGCAAGCAGAAACACCTAGATTGCACATAAGCGCCTTTTCCCATTGACCGCGACGAACAGACAAGATGTACAAGCTTCTTGCCATTGCGGCCGAACGGAAGGAGATATTTGCTCAAAACTTGCTGTGCTGGTGCAGACAGTGGCACCCGACATGCCTGCGTTGTCGTTTTCACCCGGGCACTCTTTGGGCGGGCGCAGCACGCAGAAACACCTAGATTGCAGATAAGCGCCTTTTCCCATTGACCGCGACGAACAGAGAGGATGCACAAGCTTCTTGCCATTGCGGCCGAATGGAAGGAGATATTTGCTCAAAAATTGCTGTGCTGGTGCAGACAGGGGCACCCGACATGCCTGCGTTGTCGTTTTCACCCGGGCACTCTTTGGGCGGGCGCAGCACGCAGAAACACCTAGATTGCAGATAAGCGCCTTTTCCCATTGACCGCGACGAACAGACAAGATGCACAAGCTTCTTGCCATTGCGGCCGAACGGAAGGAGATATTTGCTCAAAACTTGCTGTGCTGGTGCAGACAGTGGCACCCGACATGCCTGCGTTGTCGTTTTCACCCGGGCACTCTTTGGGCGGGCGCAGCACGCAGAAACACCTAGATTGCAGATAAGCGCCTTTTCCCATTGACCGCGACGAACAGAGAGGATGCACAAGCTTCTTGCCATTGCGGCCGAACGGAAGGAGATATTTGCTCAAAACTTGCTGTGCTGGTGCAGACAGTGGCACCCGACATGCCTGCGTTGTCGTTTTCACCCGGGCACTCTTTGGGCGGGCGCAGCACGCAGAAACACCTAGATTGCAGATAAGCGCCTTTTCTCATTGACCGCGACGAACAGAGAAGATGCACAAGCTTCTTACCATTGAGGCCGAACGGAAGGAGATATTTGCTCAAAACTTGCTGTGCTGGTGCAGACAGTGGCACCCGACATGCCTGCGTTGTCGATTTAACCCGGGCACTCTTTGGGCGGGCGCAGCACGCAGAAACACCTAGATTGCAGATAAGCGCCTTTTCCCATTGACCGCGACGAACAGAGAAGATGCACAAGCTTCTTGCCATTGCGGCCGAACGGAAGGAGATATTTGCTCAAATCTTGCTGTGCTGGTGCAGACAGTGGCACCCGACATGCCTGCGTTGTCGTTTTCACCCTGGCACTCTTTGGGCGGGCGCAGCACGCAGAAACACCTAGATTGCAGATAAGCGCCTTTTCCCATTGACCGCGACGAACAGAGAAGATGCACAAGCTTCTTGCCATTGCGGCCGAACGGAATTAGATATTTGCTCAAAAACTTGCTGTGCTGGTGCAGACAGTGGCACCCGACATGCCTGCGTTGTCGTTTTCACCCGGGCACTCTTTGGGCGGGCGCAGCACGCAGAAACACCTAGATTGCAGATAAGCGCCTTTTCCCATTGACCGCGACGAACAGAGAGGATGCACAAGCTTCTTGCCATTGCGGCCGAACGGAAGGAGATATTTGCTCAAAACTTGCTGTGCTGGTGCAGACAGTGGCACCCGACATGCCTGCGTTGTCGTTTTCACCCGGGCACTCTTTGGGCGGGCGCAGCACGCAGAAACACCTAGATTGCAGATAAGCGCCTTTTCTCATTGACCGCGACGAACAGAGAAGATGCACAAGCTTCTTACCATTGAGGCCGAACGGAAGGAGATATTTGCTCAAAACTTGCTGTGCTGGTGCAGACAGTGGCACCCGACATGCCTGCGTTGTCGATTTAACCCGGGCACTCTTTGGGCGGGCGCAGCACGCAGAAACACCTAGATTGCAGATAAGCGCCTTTTCCCATTGACCGCGACGAACAGAGAGGATGCACAAGCTTCTTGCCATTGCGGCCGAACGGAAGGAGATATTTGCTCAAAACTTGCTGTGCTGGTGCAGACAGTGGCACCCGACATGCCTGCGTTGTCGTTTTCACCCGGGCACTCTTTGGGCGGGCGCAGCACGCAGAAACACCTAGATTGCAGATAAGCGCCTTTTCCCATTGACCGCGACGAACAGACAAGATGCACAAGCTTCTTGCCATTGCGGCCGAACGGAATTAGATATTTGCTCAAAACTTGCTGTGCTGGTGCAGACAGTGGCACCCGACATGCCTGCGTTGTCGTTTTCACCCGGGCACTCTTTGGGCGGGCGCAGCACGCAGAAACACCTAGATTGCAGATAAGCGCCTTTTCCCATTGACCGCGACGAACAGAGAGGATGCACAAGCTTCTTGCCATTGCGGCCGAATGGAAGGAGATATTTGCTCAAAAATTGCTGTTCTGGTGCAGACAGGGGCACCCGACATGCCTGCGTTGTCGTTTTCACCCGGGCACTCTTTGGGCGGGCGCAGCACGCAGAAACACCTAGATTGCAGATAAGCGCCTTTTCCCATTGACCGCGACGAACAGACAAGATGTACAAGCTTCTTGCTATTGCGGCCGAACGGAAGGAGATATTTGCTCAAAACTTGCTGTGCTGGTGCAGACAGTGGCACCCGACATGCCTGCGTTGTCGTTTTCACCCGGGCACTCTTTGGGCGGGCGCAGCACGCAGAAACACCTAGATTGCAGATAAGCGCCTTTTCCCATTGACCGCGACGAACAGAGAGGATGCACAAGCTTCTTGCCATTGCGGCCGAACGGAAGGAGATATTTGCTCAAAACTTGCTGTGCTGGTGCAGACAGTGGCACCCGACATGCCTGCGTTGTCGTTTTCACCCGGGCACTCTTTGGGCGGGCGCAGCACGCAGAAACACCTAGATTGCAGATAAGCGCCTTTTCCCATTGACCGCGACGAACAGAGAGGATGCACAAGCTTCTTGCCATTGCGGCCGAACGGAAGGAGATATTTGCTCAAAACTTGCTGTGCTGGTGCAGACAGTGGCACCCGACATGCCTGCGTTGTCGTTTTCACCCGGGCACTCTTTGGGCGGGCGCAGCACGCAGAAACACCTAGATTGCAGATAAGCGCCTTTTCCCATTGACCGCGACGAACAGAGAAGATGCACAAGCTTCTTACCATTGAGGCCGAACGGAAGGAGATATTTGCTCAAAACTTGCTGTGCTGGTGCAGACAGTGGCACCCGACATGCCTGCGTTGTCGATTTAACCCGGGCACTCTTTTGGCGGGCGCAGCACGCAGAAACACCTAGATTGCAGATAAGCGCCTTTTCCCATTGACCGCGACGAACAGAGAGGATGCACAAGCTTCTTGCCATTGCGGCCGAACGGAAGGAGATATTTGCTCAAAACTTGCTGTGCTGATGCAGACAGTGGCACTAGACATGCCTGCGTTGTCGTTTTCACCCGGGCACTCTTTGGGCGGGCGCAGCACGCAGAAACACCTAGATTGCAGATAAGCGCCTTTTCCCATTGACCGCGACGAACAGAGAAGATGCACAAGCTTCTTGCCATTGCGGCCGAACGGAAGGAGATATTTGCTCAAAACTTGCTGTGCTGGTGCAGACAGTGGCACCCGACATGCCTGCGTTGTTGTTTTCACCCGGGCACTCTTTAGGCGGGCGCAGCACGCAGAAACACCTAGATTGCAGATAAGCGCCTTTTCCCATTGACCGCGACGAACAGAGAGGATGCACAAGCTTCTTGCCATTGCGGCCGAATTGAAGGAGATATTTGCTTAAAAATTGCTGTGCTGGTGCAGACAGGGGCACCCGACATGCCTGCGTTGTCGTTTTCACCCGGGCACTCTTTGGGCGGGCGCAGCACGCAGAAACACCTAGATTGCAGATAAGCGCCTTTTCCCATTGACCGCAACGAACAGAGAAGATGCACAAGCTTCTTGCCATTGCGGCCGAACGGAAGGAGATATTTGCTCAAAACTTGCTGTGCTGGTGCAGACAGTGGCACCCGACATGACTGCGTTGTCGTTTTCACCCGGGCACTCTTTGGGCGGGCGCAGCACGCAGAAACACCTAGATTGCAGATAAGCGCCTTTTCCCATTGACCGCGACGAACAGAGAGGATGCACAAGCTTCTTGCCATTACGGCCGAATGGAAGGAGCTATTTGCTCAAAAATTGCTGTGCTGGTGCAGACAGGGGCACCCGACATGCCTGCGTTGTCGTTTTCACCCGGGCACTCTTTGGGCGGGCGCAGCACGCCAAAACACCTAGATTGCAGATAAGCCCCTTTTCCCATTGACCGCGACGAACAGAGAAGATGCACAAGCTTCTTGCCATTGCGGCCGAACGGAAGGAGATATTTGCTCAAAACTTGCTGTGCTGGTGCAGACAGTGGCACCCGACATGCCTGCGTTGTCGTTTTCACCCGGGCACTCTTTGGGCGGGCGCAGCACGCAGAAACACCTAGATTGCCGATAAGCGCCTTTTCTCATTGACCGCGACGAACAGAGAAGATGCACAAGCTTCTTACCATTGAGGCCGAACGGAAGGAGATATTTGCTCAAAACTTGCTGTGCTGGTGCAGACAGTGGCACCCGACATGCCTGCGTTGTCGATTTAACCCGGGCACTCTTTGGGCGGGCGCAGCACGCAGAAACACCTAGATTGCAGATAAGCGCCTTTTCCCATTGACCGCGACGAACAGAGAAGATGCACAAGCTTCTTGCCATTGCGGCCGAACGGAAGGAGATATTTGCTCAAAACTTGCTGTGCTGGTGCAGACAGTGGCACCCGACATGCCTGCGTTGTCGTTTTCACCCGGGCACTCTTTGGGCGGGCGCAGCACGCAGAAACACCTAGATTGCAGATAAGCGCCTTTTCCCATTGACCGCGACGAACAGACAAGATGTACAAGCTTCTTGCCATTGCGGCCGAACGGAAGGAGATATTTGCTCAAAACTTGCTGTGCTGGTGCAGACAGTGGCACCCGACATGCCTGCGTTGTCGTTTTCACCCGGGCACTCTTTGGGCGGGCGCAGCACGCAGAAACACCTAGATTGCAGATAAGCGCCTTTTCCCATTGACCGCGACGAACAGAGAGGATGCACAAGCTTCTTGCCATTGCGGCCGAACGGAAGGAGATATTTGCTCAAAACTTGCTGTGCTGGTGCAGACAGTGGCACCCGACATGCCTGCGTTGTCGTTTTCACCCGGGCACTCTTTGGGCGGGCGCAGCACGCAGAAACACCTAGATTGCAGATAAGCGCCTTTTCTCATTGACCGCGACGAACAGAGAAGATGCACAAGCTTCTTACCATTGAGGCCGAACGGAAGGAGATATTTGCTCAAAACTTGCTGTGCTGGTGCAGACAGTGGCACCCGACATGCCTGCGTTGTCGATTTAACCCGGGCACTCTTTGGGCGGGCGCAGCACGCAGAAACACCTAGATTGCAGATAAGCGCCTTTTCCCATTGACCGCGACGAACAGAGAGGATGCACAAGCTTCTTGCCATTGCGGCCGAACGGAAGGAGATATTTGCTCAAAACTTGCTGTGCTGGTGCAGACAGTGGCACCCGACATGCCTGCGTTGTCGTTTTCACCCGGGCACTCTTTGGGCGGGCGCAGCACGCAGAAACACCTAGATTGCAGATAAGCGCCTTTTCCCATTGACCGCGACGAACAGAGAGGATGCACAAGCTTCTTGCCATTGCGGCCGAACGGAAGGAGATATTTGCTCAAAACTTGCTGTGCTGGTGCAGACAGTGGCACCCGACATGCCTGCGTTGTCGTTTTCACCCGGGCACTCTTTGGGCGGGCGCAGCACGCAGAAACACCTAGATTGCAGATAAGCGCCTTTTCTCATTGACCGCGACGAACAGAGAAGATGCTCAAGCTTCTTACCATTGAGGCCGAACGGAAGGAGATATTTGCTCAAAACTTGCTGTGCTGGTGCAGACAGTGGCACCCGACATGCCTGCGTTGTCGTTTTCACCCGGGCACTCTTTGGGCGGGCGCAGCACGCAGAAACACCTAGATTGCAGATAAGCGCCTTTTCTCATTGACCGCGACGAACAGAGAAGATGCTCAAGCTTCTTACCATTGAGGCCGAACGGAAGGAGATATTTGCTCAAAACTTGCTGTGCTGGTGCAGACAGTGGCACCCGACATGCCTGCGTTGTCGTTTTCACCCGGGCACTCTTTGGGCGGGCGCAGCACGCAGAAACACCTAGATTGCAGATAAGCGCCTTTTCCCATTGACCGCGACGAACAGAGAAGATGCACAAGCTTCTTGCCATTGCGGCCGAACGGAAGGAGATATTTGCTCAAAACTTGCTGTGCTGGTGCAGACAGTGGCACCCGACATGCCTGCGTTGTCGTTTTCACCCGGGCACTCTTTGGGCGGGCGCAGCACGCAGAAACACCTAGATTGCAGATAAGCGCCTTTTCCCATTGACCGCGACGAACAGAGAGGATGCACAAGCTTCTTGCCATTGCGGCCGAATGGAAGGAGATATTTGCTCAAAAATTGCTGTGCTGGTGCAGACAGGGGCACCCGACATGCCTGCGTTGTCGTTTTCACCCGGGCACTCTTTGGGCGGGCGCAGCACGCAGAAACACCTAGATTGCAGATAAGCGCCTTTTCCCATTGACCGCGACGAACAGACAAGATGTACAAGCTTCTTGCCATTGCGGCCGAACGGAAGGAGATATTTGCTCAAAACTTGCTGTGCTGGTGCAGACAGTGGCACCCGACATGCCTGCGTTGTCGTTTTCACCCGGGCACTCTTTGGGCGGGCGCAGCACGCAGAAACACCTAGATTGCAGATAAGCGCCTTTTCCCATTGACCGCGACGAACAGAGAGGATGCACAAGCTTCTTGCCATTGCGGCCGAACGGAAGGAGATATTTGCTCAAAACTTGCTGTGCTGGTGCAGACAGTGGCACCCGACATGCCTGCGTTGTCGATTTAACCCGGGCACTCTTTGGGCGGGCGCAGCAAGCAGAAACACCTAGATTGCACATAAGCGCCTTTTCCCATTGACCGCGACGAACAGACAAGATGTACAAGCTTCTTGCCATTGCGGCCGAACGGAAGGAGATATTTGCTCAAAACTTGCTGTGCTGGTGCAGACAGTGGCACCCGACATGCCTGCGTTGTCGTTTTCACCCGGGCACTCTTTGGGCGGGCGCAGCACGCAGAAACACCTAGATTGCAGATAAGCGCCTTTTCCCATTGACCGCGACGAACAGAGAGGATGCACAAGCTTCTTGCCATTGCGGCCGAATGGAAGGAGATATTTGCTCAAAAATTGCTGTGCTGGTGCAGACAGGGGCACCCGACATGCCTGCGTTGTCGTTTTCACCCGGGCACTCTTTGGGCGGGCGCAGCACGCAGAAACACCTAGATTGCAGATAAGCGCCTTTTCCCATTGACCGCGACGAACAGACAAGATGCACAAGCTTCTTGCCATTGCGGCCGAACGGAAGGAGATATTTGCTCAAAACTTGCTGTGCTGGTGCAGACAGTGGCACCCGACATGCCTGCGTTGTCGTTTTCACCCGGGCACTCTTTGGGCGGGCGCAGCACGCAGAAACACCTAGATTGCAGATAAGCGCCTTTTCCCATTGACCGCGACGAACAGAGAGGATGCACAAGCTTCTTGCCATTGCGGCCGAACGGAAGGAGATATTTGCTCAAAACTTGCTGTGCTGGTGCAGACAGTGGCACCCGACATGCCTGCGTTGTCGTTTTCACCCGGGCACTCTTTGGGCGGGCGCAGCACGCAGAAACACCTAGATTGCAGATAAGCGCCTTTTCTCATTGACCGCGACGAACAGAGAAGATGCACAAGCTTCTTACCATTGAGGCCGAACGGAAGGAGATATTTGCTCAAAACTTGCTGTGCTGGTGCAGACAGTGGCACCCGACATGCCTGCGTTGTCGATTTAACCCGGGCACTCTTTGGGCGGGCGCAGCACGCAGAAACACCTAGATTGCAGATAAGCGCCTTTTCCCATTGACCGCGACGAACAGAGAAGATGCACAAGCTTCTTGCCATTGCGGCCGAACGGAAGGAGATATTTGCTCAAATCTTGCTGTGCTGGTGCAGACAGTGGCACCCGACATGCCTGCGTTGTCGTTTTCACCCTGGCACTCTTTGGGCGGGCGCAGCACGCAGAAACACCTAGATTGCAGATAAGCGCCTTTTCCCATTGACCGCGACGAACAGAGAAGATGCACAAGCTTCTTGCCATTGCGGCCGAACGGAATTAGATATTTGCTCAAAAACTTGCTGTGCTGGTGCAGACAGTGGCACCCGACATGCCTGCGTTGTCGTTTTCACCCGGGCACTCTTTGGGCGGGCGCAGCACGCAGAAACACCTAGATTGCAGATAAGCGCCTTTTCCCATTGACCGCGACGAACAGAGAGGATGCACAAGCTTCTTGCCATTGCGGCCGAAGGGAAGGAGATATTTGCTCAAAAATTGCTGTGCTGGTGCAGACATGGGCACACGACATGCCTGCGTTGTCGTTTTCACCAGGGCACTCTTTGGGCGGGCGCAGCACGCAGAAACACCTAGATTGCAGATAAGCGCCTTTTCCCATTGACCGCGACGAACAGACAAGATGCACAAGCTTCTTGCCATTGCGGCCGAACGGAATTAGATATTTGCTCAAAACTTGCTGTGCTGGTGCAGACAGTGGCACCCGACATGACTGCGTTGTCGTTTTCACCCGGGCACTCTTTGGGCGGGCGCAGCACGCAGAAACACCTAGATTGCAGATAAGCGCCTTTTCCCATTGACCGCGACGAACAGAGAAGATGCACAAGCTTCTTGCCATTGCGGCCGAACGGAAGGAAATATTTGCTCAAAACTTGCTGTGCTGGTGCAGACAGTGGCACCCGACATGCCTGCGTTGTCGTTTTCACCCGGGCACTCTTTGGGCGGGCGCAGCACGCAGAAACACCTAGATTGCAGATAAGCGCCTTTTCCCATTGACCGCGACGAACAGAGAGGATGCACAAGCTTCTTGCCATTGCGGCCGAATGGAAGGAGATATTTGCTCAAAAATTGCTGTTCTGGTGCAGACAGGGGCACCCGACATGCCTGCGTTGTCGTTTTCACCCGGGCACTCTTTGGGCGGGCGCAGCACGCAGAAACACCTAGATTGCAGATAAGCGCCTTTTCCCATTGACCGCGACGAACAGACAAGATGTACAAGCTTCTTGCCATTGCGGCCGAACGGAAGGAGATATTTGCTCAAAACTTGCTGTGCTGGTGCAGACAGTGGCACCCGACATGCCTGCGTTGTCGTTTTCACCCGGGCACTCTTTGGGCGGGCGCAGCACGCAGAAACACCTAGATTGCAGATAAGCGCCTTTTCCCATTGACCGCGACGAACAGAGAGGATGCACAAGCTTCTTGCCATTGCGGCCGAACGGAAGGAGATATTTGCTCAAAACTTGCTGTGCTGGTGCAGACAGTGGCACCCGACATGCCTGCGTTGTCGTTTTCACCCGGGCACTCTTTGGGCGGGCGCAGCACGCAGAAACACCTAGATTGCAGATAAGCGCCTTTTCTCATTGACCGCGACGAACAGAGAAGATGCACAAGCTTCTTACCATTGAGGCCGAACGGAAGGAGATATTTGCTCAAAACTTGCTGTGCTGGTGCAGACAGTGGCACCCGACATGCCTGCGTTGTCGATTTAACCCGGGCACTCTTTGGGCGGGCGCAGCACGCAGAAACACCTAGATTGCAGATAAGCGCCTTTTCTCATTGACCGCGACGAACAGAGAAGATGCACAAGCTTCTTACCATTGAGGCCGAACGGAAGGAGATATTTGCTCAAAACTTGCTGTGCTGGTGCAGACAGTGGCACCCGACATGCCTGCGTTGTCGTTTTCACCCGGGCACTCTTTGGGCGGGCGCAGCACGCAGAAACACCTAGATTGCAGATAAGCGCCTTTTCCCATTGACCGCGACGAACAGAGAAGATGCACAAGCTTCTTGCCATTGCGGCCGAACGGAAGGAGATATTTGCTCAAAACTTGCTGTGCTGGTGCAGACAGTGGCACCCGACATGCCTGCGTTGTCGTTTTCACCCGGGCACTCTTTGGGCGGGCGCAGCACGCAGAAACACCTAGATTGCAGATAAGCGCCTTTTCCCATTGACCGCGACGAACAGAGAGGATGCACAAGCTTCTTGCCATTGCGGCCGAATGGAAGGAGATATTTGCTCAAAAATTGCTGTGCTGGTGCAGATAGGGGCACCCGACATGCCTGCGTTGTCGTTTTCACCCGGGCACTCTTTGGGCGGGCGCAGCACGCAGAAACACCTAGATTGCAGATAAGCGCCTTTTCCCATTGACCGCGACGAACAGACAAGATGTACAAGCTTCTTGCCATTGCGGCCGAACGGAAGGAGATATTTGCTCAAAACTTGCTGTGCTGGTGCAGACAGTGGCACCCGACATGCCTGCGTTGTCGTTTTCACCCGGGCACTCTTTGGGCGGGCGCAGCACGCAGAAACACCTAGATTGCAGATAAGCGCCTTTTCCCATTGACCGCGACGAACAGAGAGGATGCACAAGCTTCTTGCCATTGCGGCCGAACGGAAGGAGATATTTGCTCAAAACTTGCTGTGCTGGTGCAGACAGTGGCACCCGACATGCCTGCGTTGTCGTTTTCACCCGGGCACTCTTTGGGCGGGCGCAGCACGCAGAAACACCTAGATTGCAGATAAGCGCCTTTTCTCATTGACCGCGACGAACAGAGAAGATGCACAAGCTTCTTACCATTGAGGCCGAACGGAAGGAGATATTTGCTCAAAACTTGCTGTGCTGGTGCAGACAGTGGCACCCGACATGCCTGCGTTGTCGATTTAACCCGGGCACTCTTTGGGCGGGCGCAGCACGCAGAAACACCTAGATTGCAGATAAGCGCCTTTTCCCATTGACCGCGACGAACAGAGAGGATGCACAAGCTTCTTGCCATTGCGGCCGAACGGAAGGAGATATTTGCTCAAAACTTGCTGTGCTGGTGCAGACAGTGGCACCCGACATGCCTGCGTTGTCGTTTTCACCCGGGCACTCTTTGGGCGGGCGCAGCACGCAGAAACACCTAGATTGCAGATAAGCGCCTTTTCCCATTGACCGCGACGAACAGACAAGATGCACAAGCTTCTTGCCATTGCGGCCGAACGGAATTAGATATTTGCTCAAAACTTGCTGTGCTGGTGCAGACAGTGGCACCCGACATGCCTGCGTTGTCGTTTTCACCCGGGCACTCTTTGGGCGGGCGCAGCACGCAGAAACACCTAGATTGCAGATAAGCGCCTTTTCCCATTGACCGCGACGAACAGAGAGGATGCACAAGCTTCTTGCCATTGCGGCCGAATGGAAGGAGATATTTGCTCAAAAATTGCTGTTCTGGTGCAGACAGGGGCACCCGACATGCCTGCGTTGTCGTTTTCACCCGGGCACTCTTTGGGCGGGCGCAGCACGCAGAAACACCTAGATTGCAGATAAGCGCCTTTTCCCATTGACCGCGACGAACAGACAAGATGTACAAGCTTCTTGCCATTGCGGCCGAACGGAAGGAGATATTTGCTCAAAACTTGCTGTGCTGGTGCAGACAGTGGCACCCGACATGCCTGCGTTGTCGTTTTCACCCGGGCACTCTTTGGGCGGGCGCAGCACGCAGAAACACCTAGATTGCAGATAAGCGCCTTTTCCCATTGACCGCGACGAACAGAGAGGATGCACAAGCTTCTTGCCATTGCGGCCGAACGGAAGGAGATATTTGCTCAAAACTTGCTGTGCTGGTGCAGACAGTGGCACCCGACATGCCTGCGTTGTCGTTTTCACCCGGGCACTCTTTGGGCGGGCGCAGCACGCAGAAACACCTAGATTGCAGATAAGCGCCTTTTCCCATTGACCGCGACGAACAGAGAGGATGCACAAGCTTCTTGCCATTGCGGCCGAACGGAAGGAGATATTTGCTCAAAACTTGCTGTGCTGGTGCAGACAGTGGCACCCGACATGCCTGCGTTGTCGTTTTCACCCGGGCACTCTTTGGGCGGGCGCAGCACGCAGAAACACCTAGATTGCAGATAAGCGCCTTTTCCCATTGACCGCGACGAACAGAGAAGATGCACAAGCTTCTTACCATTGAGGCCGAACGGAAGGAGATATTTGCTCAAAACTTGCTGTGCTGGTGCAGACAGTGGCACCCGACATGCCTGCGTTGTCGATTTAACCCGGGCACTCTTTTGGCGGGCGCAGCACGCAGAAACACCTAGATTGCAGATAAGCGCCTTTTCCCATTGACCGCGACGAACAGAGAGGATGCACAAGCTTCTTGCCATTGCGGCCGAACGGAAGGAGATATTTGCTCAAAACTTGCTGTGCTGATGCAGACAGTGGCACTAGACATGCCTGCGTTGTCGTTTTCACCCGGGCACTCTTTGGGCGGGCGCAGCACGCAGAAACACCTAGATTGCAGATAAGCGCCTTTTCCCATTGACCGCGACGAACAGAGAAGATGCACAAGCTTCTTGCCATTGCGGCCGAACGGAAGGAGATATTTGCTCAAAACTTGCTGTGCTGGTGCAGACAGTGGCACCCGACATGCCTGCGTTGTTGTTTTCACCCGGGCACTCTTTAGGCGGGCGCAGCACGCAGAAACACCTAGATTGCAGATAAGCGCCTTTTCCCATTGACCGCGACGAACAGAGAGGATGCACAAGCTTCTTGCCATTGCGGCCGAATTGAAGGAGATATTTGCTTAAAAATTGCTGTGCTGGTGCAGACAGGGGCACCCGACATGCCTGCGTTGTCGTTTTCACCCGGGCACTCTTTGGGCGGGCGCAGCACGCAGAAACACCTAGATTGCAGATAAGCGCCTTTTCCCATTGACCGCAACGAACAGAGAAGATGCACAAGCTTCTTGCCATTGCGGCCGAACGGAAGGAGATATTTGCTCAAAACTTGCTGTGCTGGTGCAGACAGTGGCACCCGACATGACTGCGTTGTCGTTTTCACCCGGGCACTCTTTGGGCGGGCGCAGCACGCAGAAACACCTAGATTGCAGATAAGCGCCTTTTCCCATTGACCGCGACGAACAGAGAGGATGCACAAGCTTCTTGCCATTACGGCCGAATGGAAGGAGCTATTTGCTCAAAAATTGCTGTGCTGGTGCAGACAGGGGCACCCGACATGCCTGCGTTGTCGTTTTCACCCGGGCACTCTTTGGGCGGGCGCAGCACGCCAAAACACCTAGATTGCAGATAAGCCCCTTTTCCCATTGACCGCGACGAACAGAGAAGATGCACAAGCTTCTTGCCATTGCGGCCGAACGGAAGGAGATATTTGCTCAAAACTTGCTGTGCTGGTGCAGACAGTGGCACCCGACATGCCTGCGTTGTCGTTTTCACCCGGGCACTCTTTGGGCGGGCGCAGCACGCAGAAACACCTAGATTGCCGATAAGCGCCTTTTCTCATTGACCGCGACGAACAGAGAAGATGCACAAGCTTCTTACCATTGAGGCCGAACGGAAGGAGATATTTGCTCAAAACTTGCTGTGCTGGTGCAGACAGTGGCACCCGACATGCCTGCGTTGTCGATTTAACCCGGGCACTCTTTGGGCGGGCGCAGCACGCAGAAACACCTAGATTGCAGATAAGCGCCTTTTCCCATTGACCGCGACGAACAGAGAAGATGCACAAGCTTCTTGCCATTGCGGCCGAACGGAAGGAGATATTTGCTCAAAACTTGCTGTGCTGGTGCAGACAGTGGCACCCGACATGCCTGCGTTGTCGTTTTCACCCGGGCACTCTTTGGGCGGGCGCAGCACGCAGAAACACCTAGATTGCAGATAAGCGCCTTTTCCCATTGACCGCGACGAACAGAGAGGATGCACAAGCTTCTTGCCATTGCGGCCGAATGGAAGGAGATATTTGCTCAAAAATTGCTGTGCTGGTGCAGACAGGGGCACCCGACATGCCTGCGTTGTCGTTTTCACCCGGGCACTCTTTGGGCGGGCGCAGCACGCAGAAACACCTAGATTGCAGATAAGCGCCTTTTCCCATTGACCGCGACGAACAGACAAGATGCACAAGCTTCTTGCCATTGCGGCCGAACGGAAGGAGATATTTGCTCAAAACTTGCTGTGCTGGTGCAGACAGTGGCACCCGACATGCCTGCGTTGTCGTTTTCACCCGGGCACTCTTTGGGCGGGCGCAGCACGCAGAAACACCTAGATTGCAGATAAGCGCCTTTTCCCATTGACCGCGACGAACAGAGAGGATGCACAAGCTTCTTGCCATTGCGGCCGAACGGAAGGAGATATTTGCTCAAAACTTGCTGTGCTGGTGCAGACAGTGGCACCCGACATGCCTGCGTTGTCGTTTTCACCCGGGCACTCTTTGGGCGGGCGCAGCACGCAGAAACACCTAGATTGCAGATAAGCGCCTTTTCTCATTGACCGCGACGAACAGAGAAGATGCTCAAGCTTCTTACCATTGAGGCCGAACGGAAGGAGATATTTGCTCAAAACTTGCTGTGCTGGTGCAGACAGTGGCACCCGACATGCCTGCGTTGTCGTTTTCACCCGGGCACTCTTTGGGCGGGCGCAGCACGCAGAAACACCTAGATTGCAGATAAGCGCCTTTTCTCATTGACCGCGACGAACAGAGAAGATGCTCAAGCTTCTTACCATTGAGGCCGAACGGAAGGAGATATTTGCTCAAAACTTGCTGTGCTGGTGCAGACAGTGGCACCCGACATGCCTGCGTTGTCGTTTTCACCCGGGCACTCTTTGGGCGGGCGCAGCACGCAGAAACACCTAGATTGCAGATAAGCGCCTTTTCCCATTGACCGCGACGAACAGAGAAGATGCACAAGCTTCTTGCCATTGCGGCCGAACGGAAGGAGATATTTGCTCAAAACTTGCTGTGCTGGTGCAGACAGTGGCACCCGACATGCCTGCGTTGTCGTTTTCACCCGGGCACTCTTTGGGCGGGCGCAGCACGCAGAAACACCTAGATTGCAGATAAGCGCCTTTTCCCATTGATCGCGACGAACAGAGAGGATGCACAAGCTTCTTGCCATTGCGGCCGAATGGAAGGAGATATTTGCTCAAAAATTGCTGTGCTGGTGCAGACAGGGGCACCCGACATGCCTGCGTTGTCGTTTTCACCCGGGCACTCTTTGGGCGGGCGCAGCACGCAGAAACACCTAGATTGCAGATAAGCGCCTTTTCCCATTGACCGCGACGAACAGACAAGATGTACAAGCTTCTTGCCATTGCGGCCGAACGGAAGGAGATATTTGCTCAAAACTTGCTGTGCTGGTGCAGACAGTGGCACCCGACATGCCTGCGTTGTCGTTTTCACCCGGGCACTCTTTGGGCGGGCGCAGCACGCAGAAACACCTAGATTGCAGATAAGCGCCTTTTCCCATTGACCGCGACGAACAGAGAGGATGCACAAGCTTCTTGCCATTGCGGCCGAACGGAAGGAGATATTTGCTCAAAACTTGCTGTGCTGGTGCAGACAGTGGCACCCGACATGCCTGCGTTGTCGATTTAACCCGGGCACTCTTTGGGCGGGCGCAGCAAGCAGAAACACCTAGATTGCAGATAAGCGCCTTTTCCCATTGACCGCGACGAACAGACAAGATGTACAAGCTTCTTGCCATTGCGGCCGAACGGAAGGAGATATTTGCTCAAAACTTGCTGTGCTGGTGCAGACAGTGGCACCCGACATGCCTGCGTTGTCGTTTTCACCCGGGCACTCTTTGGGCGGGCGCAGCACGCAGAAACACCTAGATTGCAGATAAGCGCCTTTTCCCATTGACCGCGACGAACAGAGAGGATGCACAAGCTTCTTGCCATTGCGGCCGAATGGAAGGAGATATTTGCTCAAAAATTGCTGTGCTGGTGCAGACAGGGGCACCCGACATGCCTGCGTTGTCGTTTTCACCCGGGCACTCTTTGGGCGGGCGCAGCACGCAGAAACACCTAGATTGCAGATAAGCGCCTTTTCCCATTGACCGCGACGAACAGACAAGATGCACAAGCTTCTTGCCATTGCGGCCGAACGGAAGGAGATATTTGCTCAAAACTTGCTGTGCTGGTGCAGACAGTGGCACCCGACATGCCTGCGTTGTCGTTTTCACCCGGGCACTCTTTGGGCGGGCGCAGCACGCAGAAACACCTAGATTGCAGATAAGCGCCTTTTCCCATTGACCGCGACGAACAGAGAGGATGCACAAGCTTCTTGCCATTGCGGCCGAACGGAAGGAGATATTTGCTCAAAACTTGCTGTGCTGGTGCAGACAGTGGCACCCGACATGCCTGCGTTGTCGTTTTCACCCGGGCACTCTTTGGGCGGGCGCAGCACGCAGAAACACCTAGATTGCAGATAAGCGCCTTTTCTCATTGACCGCGACGAACAGAGAAGATGCACAAGCTTCTTACCATTGAGGCCGAACGGAAGGAGATATTTGCTCAAAACTTGCTGTGCTGGTGCAGACAGTGGCACCCGACATGCCTGCGTTGTCGATTTAACCCGGGCACTCTTTGGGCGGGCGCAGCACGCAGAAACACCTAGATTGCAGATAAGCGCCTTTTCCCATTGACCGCGACGAACAGAGAAGATGCACAAGCTTCTTGCCATTGCGGCCGAACGGAAGGAGATATTTGCTCAAAACTTGCTGTGCTGGTGCAGACAGTGGCACCCGACATGCCTGCGTTGTCGTTTTCACCCGGGCACTCTTTGGGCGGGCGCAGCACGCAGAAACACCTAGATTGCAGATAAGCGCCTTTTCCCATTGACCGCGACGAACAGAGAGGATGCACAAGCTTCTTGCCATTGCGGCCGAAGGGAAGGAGATATTTGCTCAAAAATTGCTGTGCTGGTGCAGACAGGGGCACCCGACATGCCTGCATTGTCGTTTTCACCAGGGCACTCTTTGGGCGGGCGCAGCACGCAGAAACACCTAGATTGCAGATAAGCGCCTTTTCCCATTGACCGCGACGAACAGACAAGATGCACAAGCTTCTTGCCATTGCGGTCGAACGGAATTAGATATTTGCTCAAAACTTGCTGTGCTGGTGCAGACAGTGGCACCCGACATGCCTGCGTTGTCGTTTTCACCCGGGCACTCTTTGGGCGGGCGCAGCACGCAGAAACACCTAGATTGCAGATAAGCGCCTTTTCCCATTGACCGCGACGAACAGAGAGGATGCACAAGCTTCTTGCCATTGCGGCCGAACGGAAGGAGATATTTGCTCAAAACTTGCTGTGCTGGTGCAGACAGTGGCACCCGACATGCCTGCGTTGTCGTTTTCACCCGGGCACTCTTTGGGCGGGCGCAGCACGCAGAAACACCTAGATTGCAGATAAGCGCCTTTTCTCATTGACCGCGACGAACAGAGAAGATGCTCAAGCTTCTTACCATTGAGGCCGAACGGAAGGAGATATTTGCTCAAAACTTGCTGTGCTGGTGCAGACAGTGGCACCCGACATGCCTGCGTTGTCGTTTTCACCCGGGCACTCTTTGGGCGGGCGCAGCACGCAGAAACACCTAGATTGCAGATAAGCGCCTTTTCTCATTGACCGCGACGAACAGAGAAGATGCTCAAGCTTCTTACCATTGAGGCCGAACGGAAGGAGATATTTGCTCAAAACTTGCTGTGCTGGTGCAGACAGTGGCACCCGACATGCCTGCGTTGTCGTTTTCACCCGGGCACTCTTTGGGCGGGCGCAGCACGCAGAAACACCTAGATTGCAGATAAGCGCCTTTTCCCATTGACCGCGACGAACAGAGAAGATGCACAAGCTTCTTGCCATTGCGGCCGAACGGAAGGAGATATTTGCTCAAAACTTGCTGTGCTGGTGCAGACAGTGGCACCCGACATGCCTGCGTTGTCGTTTTCACCCGGGCACTCTTTGGGCGGGCGCAGCACGCAGAAACACCTAGATTGCAGATAAGCGCCTTTTCCCATTGACCGCGACGAACAGAGAGGATGCACAAGCTTCTTGCCATTGCGGCCGAATGGAAGGAGATATTTGCTCAAAAATTGCTGTGCTGGTGCAGACAGGGGCACCCGACATGCCTGCGTTGTCGTTTTCACCCGGGCACTCTTTGGGCGGGCGCAGCACGCAGAAACACCTAGATTGCAGATAAGCGCCTTTTCCCATTGACCGCGACGAACAGACAAGATGTACAAGCTTCTTGCCATTGCGGCCGAACGGAAGGAGATATTTGCTCAAAACTTGCTGTGCTGGTGCAGACAGTGGCACCCGACATGCCTGCGTTGTCGTTTTCACCCGGGCACTCTTTGGGCGGGCGCAGCACGCAGAAACACCTAGATTGCAGATAAGCGCCTTTTCCCATTGACCGCGACGAACAGAGAGGATGCACAAGCTTCTTGCCATTGCGGCCGAACGGAAGGAGATATTTGCTCAAAACTTGCTGTGCTGGTGCAGACAGTGGCACCCGACATGCCTGCGTTGTCGATTTAACCCGGGCACTCTTTGGGCGGGCGCAGCAAGCAGAAACACCTAGATTGCAGATAAGCGCCTTTTCCCATTGACCGCGACGAACAGACAAGATGTACAAGCTTCTTGCCATTGCGGCCGAACGGAAGGAGATATTTGCTCAAAACTTGCTGTGCTGGTGCAGACAGTGGCACCCGACATGCCTGCGTTGTCGTTTTCACCCGGGCACTCTTTGGGCGGGCGCAGCACGCAGAAACACCTAGATTGCAGATAAGCGCCTTTTCCCATTGACCGCGACGAACAGAGAGGATGCACAAGCTTCTTGCCATTGCGGCCGAATGGAAGGAGATATTTGCTCAAAAATTGCTGTGCTGGTGCAGACAGGGGCACCCGACATGCCTGCGTTGTCGTTTTCACCCGGGCACTCTTTGGGCGGGCGCAGCACGCAGAAACACCTAGATTGCAGATAAGCGCCTTTTCCCATTGACCGCGACGAACAGACAAGATGCACAAGCTTCTTGCCATTGCGGCCGAACGGAAGGAGATATTTGCTCAAAACTTGCTGTGCTGGTGCAGACAGTGGCACCCGACATGCCTGCGTTGTCGTTTTCACCCGGGCACTCTTTGGGCGGGCGCAGCACGCAGAAACACCTAGATTGCAGATAAGCGCCTTTTCCCATTGACCGCGACGAACAGAGAGGATGCACAAGCTTCTTGCCATTGCGGCCGAACGGAAGGAGATATTTGCTCAAAACTTGCTGTGCTGGTGCAGACAGTGGCACCCGACATGCCTGCGTTGTCGTTTTCACCCGGGCACTCTTTGGGCGGGCGCAGCACGCAGAAACACCTAGATTGCAGATAAGCGCCTTTTCTCATTGACCGCGACGAACAGAGAAGATGCACAAGCTTCTTACCATTGAGGCCGAACGGAAGGAGATATTTGCTCAAAACTTGCTGTGCTGGTGCAGACAGTGGCACCCGACATGCCTGCGTTGTCGATTTAACCCGGGCACTCTTTGGGCGGGCGCAGCACGCAGAAACACCTAGATTGCAGATAAGCGCCTTTTCCCATTGACCGCGACGAACAGAGAAGATGCACAAGCTTCTTGCCATTGCGGCCGAACGGAAGGAGATATTTGCTCAAAACTTGCTGTGCTGGTGCAGACAGTGGCACCCGACATGCCTGCGTTGTCGTTTTCACCCGGGCACTCTTTGGGCGGGCGCAGCACGCAGAAACACCTAGATTGCAGATAAGCGCCTTTTCCCATTGACCGCGACGAACAGAGAAGATGCACAAGCTTCTTGCCATTGCGGCCGAACGGAATTAGATATTTGCTCAAAAACTTGCTGTGCTGGTGCAGACAGTGGCACCCGACATGCCTGCGTTGTCGTTTTCACCCGGGCACTCTTTGGGCGGGCGCAGCACGCAGAAACACCTAGATTGCAGATAAGCGCCTTTTCCCATTGACCGCGACGAACAGAGAGGATGCACAAGCTTCTTGCCATTGCGGCCGAAGGGAAGGAGATATTTGCTCAAAAATTGCTGTGCTGGTGCAGACAGGGGCACCCGACATGCCTGCGTTGTCGTTTTCACCAGGGCACTCTTTGGGCGGGCGCAGCACGCAGAAACACCTAGATTGCAGATAAGCGCCTTTTCCCATTGACCGCGACGAACAGACAAGATGCACAAGCTTCTTGCCATTGCGGCCGAACGGAATTAGATATTTGCTCAAAACTTGCTGTGCTGGTGCAGACAGTGGCACCCGACATGCCTGCGTTGTCGTTTTCACCCGGGCACTCTTTGGGCGGGCGCAGCACGCAGAAACACCTAGATTGCAGATAAGCGCCTTTTCCCATTGACCGCGACGAACAGAGAGGATGCACAAGCTTCTTGCCATTGCGGCCGAATGGAAGGAGATATTTGCTCAAAAATTGCTGTTCTGGTGCAGACAGGGGCACCCGACATGCCTGCGTTGTCGTTTTCACCCGGGCACTCTTTGGGCGGGCGCAGCACGCAGAAACACCTAGATTGCAGATAAGCGCCTTTTCCCATTGACCGCGACGAACAGACAAGATGTACAAGCTTCTTGCCATTGCGGCCGAACGGAAGGAGATATTTGCTCAAAACTTGCTGTGCTGGTGCAGACAGTGGCACCCGACATGCCTGCGTTGTCGTTTTCACCCGGGCACTCTTTGGGCGGGCGCAGCACGCAGAAACACCTAGATTGCAGATAAGCGCCTTTTCCCATTGACCGCGACGAACAGAGAGGATGCACAAGCTTCTTGCCATTGCGGCCGAACGGAAGGAGATATTTGCTCAAAACTTGCTGTGCTGGTGCAGACAGTGGCACCCGACATGCCTGCGTTGTCGTTTTCACCCGGGCACTCTTTGGGCGGGCGCAGCACGCAGAAACACCTAGATTGCAGATAAGCGCCTTTTCTCATTGACCGCGACGAACAGAGAAGATGCACAAGCTTCTTACCATTGAGGCCGAACGGAAGGAGATATTTGCTCAAAACTTGCTGTGCTGGTGCAGACAGTGGCACCCGACATGCCTGCGTTGTCGATTTAACCCGGGCACTCTTTGGGCGGGCGCAGCACGCAGAAACACCTAGATTGCAGATAAGCGCCTTTTCCCATTGACCGCGACGAACAGAGAGGATGCACAAGCTTCTTGCCATTGCGGCCGAACGGAAGGAGATATTTGCTCAAAACTTGCTGTGCTGGTGCAGACAGTGGCACCCGACATGCCTGCGTTGTCGTTTTCACCCGGGCACTCTTTGGGCGGGCGCAGCACGCAGAAACACCTAGATTGCAGATAAGCGCCTTTTCCCATTGACCGCGACGAACAGAGAGGATGCACAAGCTTCTTGCCATTGCGGCCGAACGGAAGGAGATATTTGCTCAAAACTTGCTGTGCTGGTGCAGACAGTGGCACCCGACATGCCTGCGTTGTCGTTTTCACCCGGGCACTCTTTGGGCGGGCGCAGCACGCAGAAACACCTAGATTGCAGATAAGCGCCTTTTCTCATTGACCGCGACGAACAGAGAAGATGCACAAGCTTCTTACCATTGAGGCCGAACGGAAGGAGATATTTGCTCAAAACTTGCTGTGCTGGTGCAGACAGTGGCACCCGACATGCCTGCGTTGTGGTTTTCACCCGGGCACTCTTTGGGCGGGCGCAGCACGCAGAAACACCTAGATTGCAGATAAGCGCCTTTTCCCATTGACCGCGACGAACAGAGAAGATGCACAATCTTCTTGCCATTGCGGCCGAACGGAAGGAGATATTTGCTCAAAACTTGCTGTGCTGGTGCAGACAGTGGCACCCGACATGCCTGCGTTGTCGTTTTCACCCGGGCACTCTTTGGGCGGGCGCAGCACGCAGAAACACCTAGATTGCAGATAAGCGCCTTTTCCCATTGACCGCGACGAACAGAGAGGATGCACAAGCTTCTTGCCATTGCGGCCGAATGGAAGGAGATATTTGCTCAAAAATTGCTGTGCTGGTGCAGATAGGGGCACCCGACATGCCTGCGTTGTCGTTTTCACCCGGGCACTCTTTGGGCGGGCGCAGCACGCAGAAACACCTAGATTGCAGATAAGCGCCTTTTCCCATTGACCGCGACGAACAGACAAGATGTACAAGCTTCTTGCCATTGCGGCCGAACGGAAGGAGATATTTGCTCAAAACTTGCTGTGCTGGTGCAGACAGTGGCACCCGACATGCCTGCGTTGTCGTTTTCACCCGGGCACTCTTTGGGCGGGCGCAGCACGCAGAAACACCTAGATTGCAGATAAGCGCCTTTTCCCATTGACCGCGACGAACAGAGAGGATGCACAAGCTTCTTGCCATTGCGGCCGAACGGAAGGAGATATTTGCTCAAAACTTGCTGTGCTGGTGCAGACAGTGGCACCCGACATGCCTGCGTTGTCGTTTTCACCCGGGCACTCTTTGGGCGGGCGCAGCACGCAGAAACACCTAGATTGCAGATAAGCGCCTTTTCTCATTGACCGCGACGAACAGAGAAGATGCACAAGCTTCTTACCATTGAGGCCGAACGGAAGGAGATATTTGCTCAAAACTTGCTGTGCTGGTGCAGACAGTGGCACCCGACATGCCTGCGTTGTCGTTTTCACCCGGGCACTCTTTGGGCGGGCGCAGCACGCAGAAACACCTAGATTGCAGATAAGCGCCTTTTCCCATTGACCGCGACGAACAGAGAGGATGCACAAGCTTCTTGCCATTGCGGCCGAACGGAAGGAGATATTTGCTCAAAACTTGCTGTGCTGGTGCAGACAGTGGCACCCGACATGCCTGCGTTGTCGTTTTCACCCGGGTACTCTTTGGGCGGACGCAGCACGCAGAAACACCTAGATTGCAGATAAGCGCCTTTTCCCATTGACCGCGACGAACAGAGAAGATGCACAAGCTTCTTGCCATTGCGGCCGAACGGAAGGAGATATTTGCTCAAAACTTGCTGTGCTGGTGCAGACAGTGGCACCCGACATGCCTGCGTTGTCGTTTTCACCCGGGCACTCTTTGGGCGGGCGCAGCACGCAGAAACACCTAGATTGCAGATAAGCGCCTTTTCCCATTGACCGCGACGAACAGAGAGGATGCACAAGCTTCTTGCCATTGCGGCCGAATGGAAGGAGATATTTGCTCAAAAATTGCTGTGCTGGTGCAGACAGGGGCACCCGACATGCCTGCGTTGTCGTTTTCACCCGGGCACTCTTTGGGCGGGCGCAGCACGCAGAAACACCTAGATTGCAGATAAGCGCCTTTTCCCATTGACCGCGACGAACAGACAAGATGTACAAGCTTCTTGCCATTGCGGCCGAACGGAAGGAGATATTTGCTCAAAACTTGCTGTGCTGGTGCAGACAGTGGCACCCGACATGCCTGCGTTGTCGTTTTCACCCGGGCACTCTTTGGGCGGGCGCAGCACGCAGAAACACCTAGATTGCAGATAAGCGCCTTTTCCCATTGACCGCGACGAACAGAGAGGATGCACAAGCTTCTTGCCATTGCGGCCGAACGGAAGGAGATATTTGCTCAAAACTTGCTGTGCTGGTGCAGACAGTGGCACCCGACATGCCTGCGTTGTCGTTTTCACCCGGGCACTCTTTGGGCGGGCGCAGCACGCAGAAACACCTAGATTGCAGATAAGCGCCTTTTCCCATTGACCGCGACGAACAGAGAAGATGCACAAGCTTCTTACCATTGAGGCCGAACGGAAGGAGATATTTGCTCAAAACTTGCTGTGCTGGTGCAGACAGTGGCACCCGACATGCCTGCGTTGTCGATTTAACCCGGGCACTCTTTTGGCGGGCGCAGCACGCAGAAACACCTAGATTGCAGATAAGCGCCTTTTCCCATTGACTGCGACGAACAGAGAGGATGCACAAGCTTCTTGCCATTGCGGCCGAACGGAAGGAGATATTTGCTCAAAACTTGCTGTGCTGGTGCAGACAGTGGCACCCGACATGCCTGCGTTGTCGTTTTCACCCGGGCACTCTTTGGGCGGGCGCAGCACGCAGAAACACCTAGATTGCAGATAAGCGCCTTTTCTCATTGACCGCGACGAACAGAGAAGATGCACAAGCTTCTTACCATTGAGGCCGAACGGAAGGAGATATTTGCTCAAAACTTGCTGTGCTGGTGCAGACAGTGGCACCCGACATGCCTGCGTTGTCGATTTAACCTGGGCACTCTTTGGGCGGGCGCAGCACGCAGAAACACCTAGATTGCAGATAAGCGCCTTTTCCCATTGACCGCGACGAACAGACAAGATGCACAAGCTTCTTGCCATTGCGGCCGAACGGAAGGAGATATTTGCTCAAAACTTGCTGTGCTGGTGCAGACAGTGGCACCCGACATGCCTGCGTTGTCGTTTTCACCCGGGCACTCTTTGGGCGGGCGCAGCACGCAGAAACACCTAGATTGCAGATAAGCGCCTTTTCCCATTGACCGCGACGAACAGAGAGGATGCACAAGCTTCTTGCCATTGCGGCCGAATGGAAGGAGATATTTGCTCAAAAATTGCTGTGCTGGTGCAGACAGGGGCACCCGACATGCCTGCGTTGTCGTTTTCACCAGGGCACTCTTTGGGCGGGCGCAGCACGCAGAAACACCTAGATTGCAGATAAGCGCCTTTTCCCATTGACCGCGACGAACAGACAAGATGCACAAGCTTCTTGCCATTGCGGCCGAACGGAAGGAGATATTTGCTCAAAACTTGCTGTGCTGGTGCAGACAGTGGCACCCGACATGCCTGCGTTGTCGTTTTCACCCGGGCACTCTTTGGGCGGGCGCAGCACGCAGAAACACCTAGATTGCAGATAAGCGCCTTTTCCCATTGACCGCGACGAACAGAGAAGATGCACAAGCTTCTTGCCATTGCGGCCGAACGGAAGGAAATATTTGCTCAAAACTTGCTGTGCTGGTGCAGACAGTGGCACCCGACATGCCTGCGTTGTCGTTTTCACCCGGGCACTCTTTGGGCGGGCGCAGCACGCAGAAACACCTAGATTGCAGATAAGCGCCTTTTCCCATTGACCGCGACGAACAGAGAGGATGCACAAGCTTCTTGCCATTGCGGCCGAATGGAAGGAGATATTTGCTCAAAAATTGCTGTTCTGGTGCAGACAGGGGCACCCGACATGCCTGCGTTGTCGTTTTCACCCGGGCACTCTTTGGGCGGGCGCAGCACGCAGAAACACCTAGATTGCAGATAAGCGCCTTTTCCCATTGACCGCGACGAACAGACAAGATGTACAAGCTTCTTGCCATTGCGGCCGAACGGAAGGAGATATTTGCTCAAAACTTGCTGTGCTGGTGCAGACAGTGGCACCCGACATGCCTGCGTTGTCGTTTTCACCCGGGCACTCTTTGGGCGGGCGCAGCACGCAGAAACACCTAGATTGCAGATAAGCGCCTTTTCCCATTGACCGCGACGAACAGAGAGGATGCACAAGCTTCTTGCCATTGCGGCCGAACGGAAGGAGATATTTGCTCAAAACTTGCTGTGCTGGTGCAGACAGTGGCACCCGACATGCCTGCGTTGTCGTTTTCACCCGGGCACTCTTTGGGCGGGCGCAGCACGCAGAAACACCTAGATTGCAGATAAGCGCCTTTTCTCATTGACCGCGACGAACAGAGAAGATGCACAAGCTTCTTACCATTGAGGCCGAACGGAAGGAGATATTTGCTCAAAACTTGCTGTGCTGGTGCAGACAGTGGCACCCGACATGCCAGCGTTGTCGATTTAACCCGGGCACTCTTTGGGCGGGCGCAGCACGCAGAAACACCTAGATTGCAGATAAGCGCCTTTTCCCATTGACCGCGACGAACAGAGAGGATGCACAAGCTTCTTGCCATTGCGGCCGAACGGAAGGAGATATTTGCTCAAAACTTGCTGTGCTGGTGCAGACAGTGGCACCCGACATGCCTGCGTTGTCGTTTTCACCCGGGCACTCTTTGGGCGGGCGCAGCACGCAGAAACACCTAGATTGCAGATAAGCGCCTTTTCCCATTGACCGCGACGAACAGAGAGGATGCACAAGCTTCTTGCCATTGCGGCCGAACGGAAGGAGATATTTGCTCAAAACTTGCTGTGCTGGTGCAGACAGTGGCACCCGACATGCCTGCGTTGTCGTTTTCACCCGGGCACTCTTTGGGCGGGCGCAGCACGCAGAAACACCTAGATTGCAGATAAGCGCCTTTTCCCATTGACCGCGACGAACAGAGAAGATGCACAAGCTTCTTGCCATTGCGGCCGAACGGAAGGAGATATTTGCTCAAAACTTGCTGTGCTGGTGCAGACAGTGGCACCCGACATGCCTGCGTTGTCGTTTTCACCCGGGCACTCTTTGGGCGGGCGCAGCACGCAGAAACACCTAGATTGCAGATAAGCGCCTTTTCCCATTGACCGCGACGAACAGAGAGGATGCACAAGCTTCTTGCCATTGCGGCCGAATGGAAGGAGATATTTGCTCAAAAATTGCTGTGCTGGTGCAGATAGGGGCACCCGACATGCCTGCGTTGTCGTTTTCACCCGGGCACTCTTTGGGCGGGCGCAGCACGCAGAAACACCTAGATTGCAGATAAGCGCCTTTTCCCATTGACCGCGACGAACAGACAAGATGTACAAGCTTCTTGCCATTGCGGCCGAACGGAAGGAGATATTTGCTCAAAACGTGCTGTGCTGGTGCAGACAGTGGCACCCGACATGCCTGCGTTGTCGTTTTCACCCGGGCACTCTTTGGGCGGGCGCAGCACGCAGAAACACCTAGATTGCAGATAAGCGCCTTTTCCCATTGACCGCGACGAACAGAGAAGATGCACAAGCTTCTTGCCATTGCGGCCGAACGGAAGGAGATATTTGCTCAAAACTTGCTGTGCTGGTGCAGACAGTGGCACCCGACATGCCTGCGTTGTCGTTTTCACCCGGGCACTCTTTGGGCGGGCGCAGCACGCAGAAACACCTAGATTGCAGATAAGCGCCTTTTCCCATTGACCGCGACGAACAGAGAGGATGCACAAGCTTCTTGCCATTGCGGCCGAATGGAAGGAGATATTTGCTCAAAAATTGCTGTGCTGGTGCAGACAGGGGCACCCGACATGCCTGCGTTGTCGTTTTCACCAGGGCACTCTTTGGGCGGGCGCAGCACGCAGAAACACCTAGATTGCAGATAAGCGCCTTTTCCCATTGACCGCGACGAACAGACAAGATGCACAAGCTTCTTGCCATTGCGGCCGAACGGAAGGAGATATTTGCTCAAAACTTGCTGTGCTGGTGCAGACAGTGGCACCCGACATGCCTGCGTTGTCGTTTTCACCCGGGCACTCTTTGGGCGGGCGCAGCACGCAGAAACACCTAGATTGCAGATAAGCGCCTTTTCCCATTGACCGCGACGAACAGAGAAGATGCACAAGCTTCTTGCCATTGCGGCCGAACGGAAGGAAATATTTGCTCAAAACTTGCTGTGCTGGTGCAGACAGTGGCACCCGACATGCCTGCGTTGTCGTTTTCACCCGGGCACTCTTTGGGCGGGCGCAGCACGCAGAAACACCTAGATTGCAGATAAGCGCCTTTTCCCATTGACCGCGACGAACAGAGAGGATGCACAAGCTTCTTGCCATTGCGGCCGAATGGAAGGAGATATTTGCTCAAAAATTGCTGTTCTGGTGCAGACAGGGGCACCCGACATGCCTGCGTTGTCGTTTTCACCCGGGCACTCTTTGGGCGGGCGCAGCACGCAGAAACACCTAGATTGCAGATAAGCGCCTTTTCCCATTGACCGCGACGAACAGACAAGATGTACAAGCTTCTTGCCATTGCGGCCGAACGGAAGGAGATATTTGCTCAAAACTTGCTGTGCTGGTGCAGACAGTGGCACCCGACATGCCTGCGTTGTCGTTTTCACCCGGGCACTCTTTGGGCGGGCGCAGCACGCAGAAACACCTAGATTGCAGATAAGCGCCTTTTCCCATTGACCGCGACGAACAGAGAGGATGCACAAGCTTCTTGCCATTGCGGCCGAACGGAAGGAGATATTTGCTCAAAACTTGCTGTGCTGGTGCAGACAGTGGCACCCGACATGCCTGCGTTGTCGTTTTCACCCGGGCACTCTTTGGGCGGGCGCAGCACGCAGAAACACCTAGATTGCAGATAAGCGCCTTTTCTCATTGACCGCGACGAACAGAGAAGATGCACAAGCTTCTTACCATTGAGGCCGAACGGAAGGAGATATTTGCTCAAAACTTGCTGTGCTGGTGCAGACAGTGGCACCCGACATGCCTGCGTTGTCGATTTAACCCGGGCACTCTTTGGGCGGGCGCAGCACGCAGAAACACCTAGATTGCAGATAAGCGCCTTTTCCCATTGACCGCGACGAACAGAGAGGATGCACAAGCTTCTTGCCATTGCGGCCGAACGGAAGGAGATATTTGCTCAAAACTTGCTGTGCTGGTGCAGACAGTGGCACCCGACATGCCTGCGTTGTCGTTTTCACCCGGGCACTCTTTGGGCGGGCGCAGCACGCAGAAACACCTAGATTGCAGATAAGCGCCTTTTCCCATTGACCGCGACGAACAGAGAGGATGCACAAGCTTCTTGCCATTGCGGCCGAACGGAAGGAGATATTTGCTCAAAACTTGCTGTGCTGGTGCAGACAGTGGCACCCGACATGCCTGCGTTGTCGTTTTCACCCGGGCACTCTTTGGGCGGGCGCAGCACGCAGAAACACCTAGATTGCAGATAAGCGCCTTTTCTCATTGACCGCGACGAACAGAGAAGATGCACAAGCTTCTTACCATTGAGGCCGAACGGAAGGAGATATTTGCTCAAAACTTGCTGTGCTGGTGCAGACAGTGGCACCCGACATGCCTGCGTTGTCGTTTTCACCCGGGCACTCTTTGGGCGGGCGCAGCACGCAGAAACACCTAGATTGCAGATAAGCGCCTTTTCCCATTGACCGCGACGAACAGAGAAGATGCACAAGCTTCTTGCCATTGCGGCCGAACGGAAGGAGATATTTGCTCAAAACTTGCTGTGCTGGTGCAGACAGTGGCACCCGACATGCCTGCGTTGTCGTTTTCACCCGGGCACTCTTTGGGCGGGCGCAGCACGCAGAAACACCTAGATTGCAGATAAGCGCCTTTTCCCATTGACCGCGACGAACAGAGAGGATGCACAAGCTTCTTGCCATTGCGGCTGAATGGAAGGAGATATTTGCTCAAAACTTGCTGTGCTGGTGCAGACAGTGGCACCCGACATGCCTGCGTTGTCGTTTTCACCCGGGCACTCTTTGGGCGGGCGCAGCACGCAGAAACACCTAGATTGCAGATAAGCGCCTTTTCTCATTGACCGCGACGAACAGAGAAGATGCACAAGCTTCTTACCATTGAGGCCGAACGGAAGGAGATATTTGCTCAAAACTTGCTGTGCTGGTGCAGACAGTGGCACCCGACATGCCTGCGTTGTCGATTTAACCCGGGCACTCTTTGGGCGGGCGCAGCACGCAGAAACACCTAGATTGCAGATAAGCGCCTTTTCCCATTGACCGCGACGAACAGAGAGGATGCACAAGCTTCTTGCCATTGCGGCCGAATGGAAGGAGATATTTGCTCAAAACTTGCTGTGCTGATGCAGACAGTGGCACCCGACATGCCTGCGTTGTCGTTTTCACCCGGGTACTCTTTGGGCGGGCGCAGCACGCAGAAACACCTAGATTGCAGATAAGCGCCTTTTCCCATTGACCGCGACGAACAGAGAGGATGCACAAGCTTCTTGCCATTGCGGCCGAATGGAAGGAGATATTTGCTCAAAAATTGCTGTGCTGGTGCAAACAGTGGCACCCGACATGCCTGCGTTGTCGTTTTCACCCGGGCACTCTTTGGGCGGGCGCAGCACGCAGAAACACCTAGATTGCAGATAAGCGCCTTTTCTCATTGACCGCGACGAACAGAGAAGATGCACAAGCTTCTTACCATTGAGGCAGAACGGAAGGAGATATTTGCTCAAAACTTGCTGTGCTGGTGCAGACAGTGGCACCCGACATGCCTGCGTTGTCGTTTTCACCCGGGCACTCTTTGGGCGGGCGCAGCACGCAGAAACACCTAGATTGCAGATAAGCGCCTTTTCTCATTGACCGCGACGAACAGAGAAGATGCACAAGCTTCTTACCATTGAGGCCGAACGGAAGGAGATATTTGCTCAAAACTTGCTGTGCTGGTGCAGACAGTGGCACCCGACATGCCTGCGTTGTCGATTTAACCCGGGCACTCTTTGGGCGGGCGCAGCACGCAGAAACACCTAGATTGCAGATAAGCGCCTTTTCCCATTGACCGCGACGAACAGAGAAGATGCACAAGCTTCTTGCCATTGCGGCCGAACGGAAGGAGATATTTGCTCAAAACTTGCTGTGCTGGTGCAGACAGTGGCACCCGACATGCCTGCGTTGTCGTTTTCACCCGGGCACTCTTTGGGCGGGCGCAGCACGCAGAAACACCTAGATTGCAGATAAGCGCCTTTTCCCATTGACCGCGACGAACAGAGAAGATGCACAAGCTTCTTGCCATTGCGGCCGAACGGAATTAGATATTTGCTCAAAACTTGCTGTGCTGGTGCAGACAGTGGCACCCGACATGCCTGCGTTGTCGTTTTCACCCGGGCACTCTTTGGGCGGGCGCAGCACGCAGAAACACCTAGATTGCAGATAAGCGCCTTTTCCCATTGACCGCGACGAACAGAGAGGATGCACAAGCTTCTTGCCATTGCGGCCGAATGGAAGGAGATATTTGCTCAAAAATTGCTGTGCTGGTGCAGACAGGGGCACCCGACATGCCTGCGTTGTCGTTTTCACCAGGGCACTCTTTGGGCGGGCGCAGCACGCAGAAACACCTAGATTGCAGATAAGCGCCTTTTCCCATTGACCGCGACGAACAGACAAGATGCACAAGCTTCTTGCCATTGCGGCCGAACGGAAGGAGATATTTGCTCAAAACTTGCTGTGCTGGTGCAGACAGTGGCACCCGACATGCCTGCGTTGTCGTTTTCACCCGGGCACTCTTTGGGCGGGCGCAGCACGCAGAAACACCTAGATTGCAGATAAGCGCCTTTTCCCATTGACCGCGACGAACAGAGAGGATGCACAAGCTTCTTGCCATTGCGGCCGAACGGAAGGAGATATTTGCTCAAAACTTGCTGTGCTGGTGCAGACAGTGGCACCCGACATGCCTGCGTTGTCGTTTTCACCCGGGCACTCTTTGGGCGGGCGCAGAACGCAGAAACACCTAGATTGCAGATAAGCGCCTTTTCTCATTGACCGCGACGAACAGAGAAGATGCACAAGCTTCTTACCATTGAGGCCGAACGGAAGGAGATATTTGCTCAAAACTTGCTGTGCTGGTGCAGACAGTGGCACCCGACATGCCTGCGTTGTCGATTTAACCCGGGCACTCTTTGGGCGGGCGCAGCACGCAGAAACACCTAGATTGCAGATAAGCGCCTTTTCCCATTGACCGCGACGAACAGAGAAGATGCACAAGCTTCTTGCCATTGCGGCCGAACGGAAGGAGATATTTGCTCAAAACTTGCTGTGCTGGTGCAGACAGTGGCACCCAACATGCCTGCGTTGTCGTTTTCACCCGGGCACTCTTTGGGCGGGCGCAGCTCGCAGAAACACCTAGATTGCAGATAAGCGCCTTTTCCCATTGACCGCGACGAACAGAGAAGATGCACAAG
Organism: Hyla sarda; assembly: GCF_029499605.1. Taxonomy (NCBI): domain Eukaryota; kingdom Metazoa; phylum Chordata; class Amphibia; order Anura; family Hylidae; genus Hyla; species Hyla sarda. The sequence continues at coordinate 96,548 of NW_026610850.1, forward strand.
CTTCTTGCCATTGCGGCCGAACGGAAGGAGATATTTGCTCAAAACTTGCTGTGCTGGTGCAGACAGTGGCACCCGACATGCCTGCGTTGTCGTTTTCACCCGGGCACTCTTTGGGCGGGCGCAGCACGCAGAAACACCTAGATTGCAGATAAGCGCCTTTTCCCATTGACCGCGACGAACAGAGAGGATGCACAAGCTTCTTGCCATTGCGGCCGAACGGAAGGAGATATTTGCTCAAAACTTGCTGTGCTGGTGCAGACAGTGGCACCCGACATGCCTGCGTTGTCGTTTTCACCCGGGCACTCTTTGGGCGGGCGCAGCACGCAGAAACACCTAGATTGCAGATAAGCGCCTTTTCCCATTGACCGCGACGAACAGAGAGGATGCACAAGCTTCTTGCCATTGCGGCCGAACGGAAGGAGATATTTGCTCAAAACTTGCTGTGCTGGTGCAGACAGTGGCACCCGACATGCCTGCGTTGTCGTTTTCACCCGGGCACTCTTTGGGCGGGCGCAGCACGCAGAAACACCTAGATTGCACATAAGCGCCTTTTCTCATTGACCGCGACGAACAGAGAAGATGCACAAGCTTCTTACCATTGAGGCCGAACGGAAGGAGATATTTGCTCAAAACTTGCTGTGCTGGTGCAGACAGTGGCACCCGACATGCCTGCGTTGTCGATTTAACCCGGGCACTCTTTGGGCGGGCGCAGCACGCAGAAACACCTAGATTGCAGATAAGCGCCTTTTCCCATTGACCGCGACGAACAGAGAGGATGCACAAGCTTCTTGCCATTGCGGCCGAACGGAAGGAGATATTTGCTCAAAACTTGCTGTGCTGGTGCAGACAGTGGCACCCGACATGCCTGCGTTGTCGTTTTCACCCGGGCACTCTTTGGGCGGGCGCAGCACGCAGAAACACCTAGATTGCAGATAAGCGCCTTTTCCCATTGACCGCGACGAACAGAGAGGATGCACAAGCTTCTTGCCATTGCGGCCGAATGGAAGGAGATATTTGCTCAAAAATTGCTGTGCTGGTGCAGACAGGGGCACCCGACATGCCTGCGTTGTCGTTTTCACCCGGGCACTCTTTGGGCGGGCGCAGCACGCAGAAACACCTAGATTGCAGATAAGCGCCTTTTCCCATTGACCGCGACGAACAGACAAGATGTACAAGCTTCTTGCCATTGCGGCCGAACGGAAGGAGATATTTGCTCAAAATTTGCTGTGCTGGTGCAGACAGTGGCACCCGACATGCCTGCGTTGTCGTTTTCACCCGGGCACTCTTTGGGCGGGCGCAGCACGCAGAAACACCTAGATTGCAGATAAGCGCCTTTTCCCATTGACCGCGACGAACAGAGAGGATGCACAAGCTTCTTGCCATTGCGGCCGAACGGAAGGAGATATTTGCTAAAAACTTGCTGTGCTGGTGCAGACAGTGGCACCCGACATGCCTGCGTTGTCGTTTTCACCCGGGCACTCTTTGGGCGGGCGCAGCACGCAGAAACACCTAGATTGCAGATAAGCGCCTTTTCTCATTGACCGCGACGAACAGAGAAGATGCACAAGCTTCTTACCATTGAGGCCGAACGGAAGGAGATATTTGCTCAAAACTTGCTGTGCTGGTGCAGACAGTGGCACCCGACATGCCTGCGTTGTCGATTTAACCCGGGCACTCTTTGGGCGGGCGCAGCACGCAGAAACACCTAGATTGCAGATAAGCGCCTTTTCCCATTGACCGCGACGAACAGAGAGGATGCACAAGCTTCTTGCCATTGCGGCCGAACGGAAGGAGATATTTGCTCAAAACTTGCTGTGCTGGTGCAGACAGTGGCACCCGACATGCCTGCGTTGTCGTTTTCACCCGGGCACTCTTTGGGCGGGCGCAGCACGCAGAAACACCTAGATTGCAGATAAGCGCCTTTTCCCATTGACCGCGACGAACAGAGAGGATGCACAAGCTTCTTGCCATTGCGGCCGAATGGAAGGAGATATTTGCTCAAAAATTGCTGTGCTGGTGCAGACAGGGGCACCCGACATGCCTGCGTTGTCGTTTTCACCCGGGCACTCTTTGGGCGGGCGCAGCACGCAGAAACACCTAGATTGCAGATAAGCGCCTTTTCCCATTGACCGCGACGAACAGACAAGATGTACAAGCTTCTTGCCATTGCGGCCGAACGGAAGGAGATATTTGCTCAAAATTTGCTGTGCTGGTGCAGACAGTGGCACCCGACATGCCTGCGTTGTCGTTTTCACCCGGGCACTCTTTGGGCGGGCGCAGCACGCAGAAACACCTAGATTGCAGATAAGCGCCTTTTCCCATTGACCGCGAAGAACAGAGAGGATGCACAAGCTTCTTGCCATTGCGGCCGAACGGAAGGAGATATTTGCTAAAAACTTGCTGTGCTGGTGCAGACAGTGGCACCCGACATGCCTGCGTTGTCGTTTTCACCCGGGCACTCTTTGGGCGGGCGCAGCACGCAGAAACACCTAGATTGCAGATAAGCGCCTTTTCTCATTGACCGCGACGAACAGAGAAGATGCACAAGCTTCTTACCATTGAGGCCGAACGGAAGGAGATATTTGCTCAAAACTTGCTGTGCTGGTGCAGACAGTGGCACCCGACATGCCTGCGTTGTCGATTTAACCCGGGCACTCTTTGGGCGGGCGCAGCACGCAGAAACACCTAGATTGCAGATAAGCGCCTTTTCCCATTGACCGCGACGAACAGAGAGGATGCACAAGCTTCTTGCCATTGCGGCCGAACGGAAGGAGATATTTGCTCAAAACTTGCTGTGCTGGTGCAGACAGTGGCACCCGACATGCCTGCGTTGTCGTTTTCACCCGGGCACTCTTTGGGCGGGCGCAGCACGCAGAAACACCTAGATTGCAGATAAGCGCCTTTTCCCATTGACCGCGACGAACAGAGAGGATGCACAAGCTTCTTGCCATTGCGGCCGAATGGAAGGAGATATTTGCTCAAAACTTGCTGTGCTGGTGCAGACAGTGGCACCCGACATGCCTGCGTTGTCGTTTTCACCCGGGCACTCTTTGGGCGGGCGCAGCACGCAGAAACACCTAGATTGCAGATAAGCGCCTTTTCCCATTGACCGCGACGAACAGAGAGGATGCACAAGCTTCTTGCCATTGTGGCCGAACGGAAGGAGATATTTGCTCAAAACTTGCTGTGCTGGTGCAGACAGTGGCACCCGACATGCCTGCGTTGTCGTTTTCACCCGGGCACTCTTTGGGCGGGCGCAGCACGCAGAAACACCTAGATTGCAGATAAGCGCCTTTTCTCTTTGACCGCGACGAACAGAGAAGATGCACAAGCTTCTTACCATTGAGGCCGAACGGAAGGAGATATTTGCTCAAAACTTGCTGTGCTGGTGCAGACAGTGGCACCCGACATGCCTGCGTTGTCGATTTAACCCGGGCACTCTTTTGGCGGGCGCAGCACGCAGAAACACCTAGATTGCAGATAAGCGCCTTTTCCCATTGACCGCGACGAACAGAAAAGATGCACAAGCTTCTTGCCATTGCGGCCGAACGGAAGGAGATATTTGCTCAAAACTTGCTGTGCTGGTGCAGACAGTGGCACCCGACATGCCTGCGTTGTCGTTTTCACCCGGGCACTCTTTGGGCGGGCGCAGCACGCAGAAACACCTAGATTGCAGATAAGCGCCTTTTCTCATTGACCGCGACGAACAGAGAAGATGCACAAGCTTCTTACCATTGAGGCCGAACGGAAGGAGATATTTGCTCAAAACTTGCTGTGCTGGTGCAGACAGTGGCACCCGACATCCCTGCGTTGTCGATTTAACCCGGGCACTCTTTGGGCGGGCGCAGCACGCAGAAACACCTAGATTGCAGATAAGCGCCTTTTCCCATTGACCGCGACGAACAGACAAGATGTACAAGCTTCTTGCCATTGCGGCCGAACGGAAGGAGATATTTGCTCAAAACTTGCTGTGCTGGTGCAGACAGTGGCACCCGACATGCCTGCGTTGTCGTTTTCACTCGGGCACTCTTTGGGCGGGCGCATCACGCAGAAACACCTAGATTGCAGATAAGCGCCTTTTCCCATTGACCGCGACGAACAGAGAGGATGCACAAGCTTCTTGCCATTGCGGCCGAATGGAAGGAGATATTTGCTCAAAAATTGCTGTGCTGGTGCAGACAGGGGCACCCGACATGCCTGCGTTGTCGTTTTCACCCGGGCACTCTTTGGGCGGGCGCAGCACGCAGAAACACCTAGATTGCAGATAAGCGCCTTTTCCCATTGACCGCGACGAACAGACAAGATGCACAAGCTTCTTGCCATTGCGGCCGAACGGAAGGAGATATTTGCTCAAAACTTGCTGTGCTGGTGCAGACAGTGGCACCCGACATGCCTGCGTTGTCGTTTTCACCCGGGCACTCTTTGGGCGGGCGCAGCACGCAGAAACACCTAGATTGCAGATAAGCGCCTTTTCCCATTGACCGCGACGAACAGAGAGGATGCACAAGCTTCTTGCCATTGCGGCCGAACGGAAGGAGATATTTGCTCAAAACTTGCTGTGCTGGTGCAGACAGTGGCACCCGACATGCCTGCGTTGTCGTTTTCACCCGGGCACTCTTTGGGCGGGCGCAGCACGCAGAAACACCTAGATTGCAGATAAGCGCCTTTTCTCATTGACCGCGACGAACAGAGAAGATGCACAAGCTTCTTACCATTGAGGCCGAACGGAAGGAGATATTTGCTCAAAACTTGCTGTGCTGGTGCAGACAGTGGCACACGACATGCCTGCGTTGTCGTTTTCACCCGGGCACTCTTTGGGCGGGCGCAGCACGCAGAAACACCTAGATTGCAGATAAGCGCCTTTTCCCATTGACCGCGACGAACAGAGAGGATGCACAAGCTTCTTGCCATTGCGGCCGAATGGAAGGAGATATTTGCTCAAAAATTGCTGTGCTGGTGCAGACAGGGGCACCCGACATGCCTGCGTTGTCGTTTTCACCCGGGCACTCTTTGGGCGGGCGCAGCACGCAGAAACACCTAGATTGCAGATAAGCGCCTTTTCCCATTGACCGCGACGAACAGACAAGATGCACAAGCTTCTTTCCATTGCGGCCGAACGGAAGGAGATATTTGCTCAAAACTTGCTGTGCTGGTGCAGACAGTGGCACCCGACATGCCTGCGTTGTCGTTTTCACCCGGGCGCTCTTTGGGCGGGCGCAGCACGCAGAAACACCTAGATTGCAGATAAGCGCCTTTTCCCATTGACCGCGACGAACAGACAAGATGCACAAGCTTCTTGCCATTGCGGCCGAACGGAAGGAGATATTTGCTCAAAACTTGCTGTGCTGGTGCAGACAGTGGCACCCGACATGCCTGCGTTGTCGTTTTCACCCGGGCACTCTTTGGGCGGGCGCAGCACGCAGAAACACCTAGATTGCAGATAAGCGCCTTTTCCCATTGACTGCGACGAACATAGAAGATGCACAAGCTTCTTGCCATTGCGGCCGAACGGAAGGAGATATTTGCTCAAAACTTGCTGTGCTGATGCAGACAGTGGCACCCGACGTGCCTGCATTGTCGTTTTCACCCGGGCACTCTTTGGGCGGGCGCAGCACGCAGAAACACCTAGATTGCAGATAAGCGCCTTTTCCCATTGACCGCGACGAACAGAGAAGATGCACAAGCTTCTTGCCATTGCGGCCGAACGGAAGGAGATATTTGCTCAAAACTTGCTGTGCTGGTGCAGACAGTGGCACCCGACATGCCTGCATTGTCGTTTTCACCAGGGCACTCTTTGGGCGGGCGCAGCACGCAGAAACACCTAGATTGCAGATAAGCGCCTTTTCCCATTGACCGCGACGAACAGAGAAGATGCACAAGCTTCTTGCCATTGCGGCCGAATGGAAGGAGATATTTGCTCAAAAATTGCTGTGCTGGTGCAGACAGGGGCACCCGACATGCCTGCGTTGTCGTTTTCACCCGGGCACTCTTTGGGCGGGCGCAGCACGCAGAAACACCTAGATTGAAGATAAGCGCCTTTTCCCATTGACCGCGACGAACAGAGAAGATGCACAAGCTTCTTGCCATTGCGGCCGAACGGAAGGAGATATTTGCTCAAAACTTGCTGTGCTGGTGCAGACAGTGGCACCCGACATGCCAGCGTTGTCGTTTTCACCCGGGCACTCTTTGGGCGGGCGCAGCACGCAGAAACACCTAGATTGCAGATAAGCGCCTTTTCTCATTGACCGCGACGAACAGAGAAGATGCACAAGCTTCTTACCATTGAGGCCGAACGGAAGGAGATATTTGCTCAAAACTTGCTGTGCTGGTGCAGACAGTGGCACCCGACATGCCTGCGTTGTCGATTTAACCCGGGCACTCTTTGGGCGGGCGCAGCACGCAGAAACACCTAGATTGCAGATAAGCGCCTTTTCCCATTGACCGCGACGAACAGAGAAGATGCACAAGCTTCTTGCCATTGAGGCCGAACGGAAGGAGATATTTGCTCAAAACTTGCTGTGCTGGTGCAGACAGTGGCACCCGACATGCCTGCATTGTCGTTTTCACCCGGGCACTCTTTGGGCGGGCGCAGCACGCAGAAACACCTAGATTGCAGATAAGCGCCTTTTCTCATTGACCGCGACGAACAGAGAAGATGCACAAGCTTCTTACCATTGAGGCCGAACGGAAGGAGATATTTGCTCAAAACTTGCTGTGCTGGTGCAGACAGTGGCACACGACATGCCTGCGTTGTCGTTTTCACCCGGGCACTCTTTGGGCGGGCGCAGCACGCAGAAACACCTAGATTGCAGATAAGCGCCTTTTCCCATTGACCGCGACGAACAGAGAGGATGCACAAGCTTCTTGCCATTGCGGCCGAATGGAAGGAGATATTTGCTCAAAAATTGCTGTGCTGGTGCAGACAGGGGCACCCGACATGCCTGCGTTGTCGTTTTCACCCGGGCACTCTTTGGGCGGGCGCAGCACGCAGAAACACCTAGATTGCAGATAAGCGCCTTTTCCCATTGACCGCGACGAACAGACAAGATGCACAAGCTTCTTTCCATTGCGGCCGAACGGAAGGAGATATTTGCTCAAAACTTGCTGTGCTGGTGCAGACAGTGGCACCCGACATGCCTGCGTTGTCGTTTTCACCCGGGCACTCTTTGGGCGGGCGCAGCACGCAGAAACACCTAGATTGCAGATAAGCGCCTTTTCCCATTGACCGCGACGAACAGACAAGATGCACAAGCTTCTTGCCATTGCGGCCGAACGGAAGGAGATATTTGCTCAAAACTTGCTGTGCTGGTGCAGACAGTGGCACCCGACATGCCTGCGTTGTCGTTTTCACCCGGGCACTCTTTGGGCGGGCGCAGCACGCAGAAACACCTAGATTGCAGATAAGCGCCTTTTCCCATTGACTGCGACGAACATAGAAGATGCACAAGCTTCTTGCCATTGCGGCCGAACGGAAGGAGATATTTGCTCAAAACTTGCTGTGCTGATGCAGACAGTGGCACCCGACGTGCCTGCATTGTCGTTTTCACCCGGGCACTCTTTGGGCGGGCGCAGCACGCAGAAACACCTAGATTGCAGATAAGCGCCTTTTCCCATTGACCGCGACGAACAGAGAAGATGCACAAGCTTCTTGCCATTGCGGCCGAACGGAAGGAGATATTTGCTCAAAACTTGCTGTGCTGGTGCAGACAGTGGCACCCGACATGCCTGCGTTGTCGTTTTCACCCGGGCACTCTTTGGGCGGGCGCAGCACGCAGAAACACCTAGATTGCAGATAAGCGCCTTTTCCCATTGACCGCGACGAACAGAGAGGATGCACAAGCTTCTTGCCATTGCGGCCGAATGGAAGGAGATATTTGCTCAAAAATTGCTGTGCTGGTGCAGACAGGGGCACCCGACATGCCTGCGTTGTCGTTTTCACCCGGGCACTCTTTGGGCGGGCGCAGCACGCAGAAACACCTAGATTGAAGATAAGCGCCTTTTCCCATTGACCGCGACGAACAGAGAAGATGCACAAGCTTCTTGCCATTGCGGCCGAACGGAAGGAGATATTTGCTCAAAACTTGCTGTGCTGGTGCAGACAGTGGCACCCGACATGCCTGCGTTGTCGTTTTCACCCGGGCACTCTTTGGGCGGGCGCAGCACGCAGAAACACCTAGATTGCAGATAAGCGCCTTTTCTCATTGACCGCGACGAACAGAGAAGATGCACAAGCTTCTTACCATTGAGGCCGAACGGAAGGAGATATTTGCTCAAAACTTGCTGTGCTGGTGCAGACAGTGGCACACGACATGCCTGCGTTGTCGTTTTCACCCGGGCACTCTTTGGGCGGGCGCAGCACGCAGAAACACCTAGATTGCAGATAAGCGCCTTTTCCCATTGACCGCGACGAACAGAGAGTATGCACAAGCTTCTTGCCATTGCGGCCGAATGGAAGGAGATATTTGCTCAAAAATTGCTGTGCTGGTGCAGACAGGGGCACCCGACATGCCTGCGTTGTCGTTTTCACCCGGGCACTCTTTGGGCGGGCGCAGCACGCAGAAACACCTAGATTGCAGATAAGCGCCTTTTCCCATTGACCGCGACGAACAGACAAGATGCACAAGCTTCTTTCCATTGCGGCCGAACGGAAGGAGATATTTGCTCAAAACTTGCTGTGCTGGTGCAGACAGTGGCACCCGACATGCCTGCGTTGTCGTTTTCACCCGGGCACTCTTTGGGCGGGCGCAGCACGCAGAAACACCTAGATTGCAGATAAGCGCCTTTTCCCATTGACCGCGACGAACAGACAAGATGCACAAGCTTCTTGCCATTGCGGCCGAACGGAAGGAGATATTTGCTCAAAACTTGCTGTGCTGGTGCAGACAGTGGCACCCGACATGCCTGCGTTGTCGTTTTCACCCGGGCACTCTTTGGGCGGGCGCAGCACGCAGAAACACCTAGATTGCAGATAAGCGCCTTTTCCCATTGACTGCGACGAACATAGAAGATGCACAAGCTTCTTGCCATTGCGGCCGAACGGAAGGAGATATTTGCTCAAAACTTGCTGTGCTGATGCAGACAGTGGCACCCGACGTGCCTGCATTGTCGTTTTCACCCGGGCACTCTTTGGGCGGGCGCAGCACGCAGAAACACCTAGATTGCAGATAAGCGCCTTTTCCCATTGACCGCGACGAACAGAGAAGATGCACAAGCTTCTTGCCATTGCGGCCGAACGGAAGGAGATATTTGCTCAAAACTTGCTGTGCTGGTGCAGACAGTGGCACCCGACATGCCTGCATTGTCGTTTTCACCCGGGCACTCTTTGGGCGGGCGCAGCACGCAGAAACACCTAGATTGCAGATAAGCGCCTTTTCCCATTGACCGCGACGAACAGAGAAGATGCACAAGCTTCTTGCCATTGCGGCCGAATGGAAGGAGATATTTGCTCAAAAATTGCTGTGCTGGTGCAGACAGGGGCACCCGACATGCCTGCGTTGTCGTTTTCACCCGGGCACTCTTTGGGCGGGCGCAGCACGCAGAAACACCTAGATTGAAGATAAGCGCCTTTTCCCATTGACCGCGACGAACAGAGAAGATGCACAAGCTTCTTGCCATTGCGGCCGAACGGAAGGAGATATTTGCTCAAAACTTGCTGTGCTGGTGCAGACAGTGGCACCCGACATGCCTGCGTTGTCGTTTTCACCCGGGCACTCTTTGGGCGGGCGCAGCACGCAGAAACACCTAGATTGCAGATAAGCGCCTTTTCTCATTGACCGCGACGAACAGAGAAGATGCACAAGCTTCTTACCATTGAGGCCGAACGGAAGGAGATATTTGCTCAAAACTTGCTGTGCTGGTGCAGACAGTGGCACCCGACATGCCTGCGTTGTCGATTTAACCCGGGCACTCTTTGGGCGGGCGCAGCACGCAGAAACACCTAGATTGCAGATAAGCGCCTTTTCCCATTGACCGCGACGAACAGAGAAGATGCACAAGCTTCTTGCCATTGAGGCCGAACGGAAGGAGATATTTGCTCAAAACTTGCTGTGCTGGTGCAGACAGTGGCACCCGACATGCCTGCATTGTCGTTTTCACCCGGGCACTCTTTGGGCGGGCGCAGCACGCAGAAACACCTAGATTGCAGATAAGCGCCTTTTCTCATTGACCGCGACGAACAGAGAAGATGCACAAGCTTCTTACCATTGAGGCCGAACGGAAGGAGATATTTGCTCAAAACTTGCTGTGCTGGTGCAGACAGTGGCACACGACATGCCTGCGTTGTCGTTTTCACCCGGGCACTCTTTGGGCGGGCGCAGCACGCAGAAACACCTAGATTGCAGATAAGCGCCTTTTCCCATTGACCGCGACGAACAGAGAGGATGCACAAGCTTCTTGCCATTGCGGCCGAATGGAAGGAGATATTTGCTCAAAAATTGCTGTGCTGGTGCAGACAGGGGCACCCGACATGCCTGCGTTGTCGTTTTCACCCGGGCACTCTTTGGGCGGGCGCAGCACGCAGAAACACCTAGATTGCAGATAAGCGCCTTTTCCCATTGACCGCGACGAACAGACAAGATGCACAAGCTTCTTTCCATTGCGGCCGAACGGAAGGAGATATTTGCTCAAAACTTGCTGTGCTGGTGCAGACAGTGGCACCCGACATGCCTGCGTTGTCGTTTTCACCCGGGCACTCTTTGGGCGGGCGCAGCACGCAGAAACACCTAGATTGCAGATAAGCGCCTTTTCCCATTGACCGCGACGAACAGACAAGATGCACAAGCTTCTTGCCATTGCGGCCGAACGGAAGGAGATATTTGCTCAAAACTTGCTGTGCTGGTGCAGACAGTGGCACCCGACATGCCTGCGTTGTCGTTTTCACCCGGGCACTCTTTGGGCGGGCGCAGCACGCAGAAACACCTAGATTGCAGATAAGCGCCTTTTCCCATTGACTGCGACGAACATAGAAGATGCACAAGCTTCTTGCCATTGCGGCCGAATGGAAGGAGATATTTGCTCAAAAATTGCTGTGCTGGTGCAGACAGGGGCACCCGACATGCCTGCGTTGTCGTTTTCACCCGGGCACTCTTTGGGCGGGCGCAGCACGCAGAAACACCTAGATTGAAGATAAGCGCCTTTTCCCATTGACCGCGACGAACAGAGAAGATGCACAAGCTTCTTGCCATTGCGGCCGAACGGAAGGAGATATTTGCTCAAAACTTGCTGTGCTGGTGCAGACAGTGGCACCCGACATGCCTGCGTTGTCGTTTTCACCCGGGCACTCTTTGGGCGGGCGCAGCACGCAGAAACACCTAGATTGCAGATAAGCGCCTTTTCTCATTGACCGCGACGAACAGAGAAGATGCACAAGCTTCTTACCATTGAGGCCGAACGGAAGGAGATATTTGCTCAAAACTTGCTGTGCTGGTGCAGACAGTGGCACCCGACATGCCTGCGTTGTCGATTTAACCCGGGCACTCTTTGGGCGGGCGCAGCACGCAGAAACACCTAGATTGCAGATAAGCGCCTTTTCCCATTGACCGCGACGAACAGAGAAGATGCACAAGCTTCTTGCCATTGCGGCCGAACGGAAGGAGATATTTGCTCAAAACTTGCTGTGCTGGTGCAGACAGTGGCACCCGACATGCCTGCGTTGTCGTTTTCACCCGGGCACTCTTTGGGCGGGCGCAGCACGCAGAAACACCTAGATTGCAGATAAGCGCCTTTTCCCATTGACCGCGACGAACAGAGAGGATGCACAAGCTTCTTGCCATTGCGGCCGAATGGAAGGAGATATTTGCTCAAAAATTGCTGTGCTGGTGCAGACAGGGGCACCCGACATGCCTGCGTTGTCGTTTTCACCCGGGCACTCTTTGGGCGGGCGCAGCACGCAGAAACACCTAGATTGCAGATAAGCGCCTTTTCCCATTGACCGCGACGAACAGACAAGATGCACAAGCTTCTTTCCATTGCGGCCGAACGGAAGGAGATATTTGCTCAAAACTTGCTGTGCTGGTGCAGACAGTGGCACCCGACATGCCTGCGTTGTCGTTTTCACCCGGGCACTCTTTGGGCGGGCGCAGCACGCAGAAACACCTAGATTGCAGATAAGCGCCTTTTCCCATTGACCGCGACGAACAGACAAGATGCACAAGCTTCTTGCCATTGCGGCCGAACGGAAGGAGATATTTGCTCAAAACTTGCTGTGCTGGTGCAGACAGTGGCACCCGACATGCCTGCGTTGTCGTTTTCACCCGGGCACTCTTTGGGCGGGCGCAGCACGCAGAAACACCTAGATTGCAGATAAGCGCCTTTTCCCATTGACTGCGACGAACATAGAAGATGCACAAGCTTCTTGCCATTGCGGCCGAACGGAAGGAGATATTTGCTCAAAACTTGCTGTGCTGATGCAGACAGTGGCACCCGACGTGCCTGCATTGTCGTTTTCACCCGGGCACTCTTTGGGCGGGCGCAGCACGCAGAAACACCTAGATTGCAGATAAGCGCCTTTTCCCATTGACCGCGACGAACAGAGAAGATGCACAAGCTTCTTGCCATTGCGGCCGAACGGAAGGAGATATTTGCTCAAAACTTGCTGTGCTGGTGCAGACAGTGGCACCCGACATGCCTGCGTTGTCGTTTTCACCCGGGCACTCTTTGGGCGGGCGCAGCACGCAGAAACACCTAGATTGCAGATAAGCGCCTTTTCCCATTGACCGCGACGAACAGAGAGGATGCACAAGCTTCTTGCCATTGCGGCCGAATGGAAGGAGATATTTGCTCAAAAATTGCTGTGCTGGTGCAGACAGGGGCACCCGACATGCCTGCGTTGTCGTTTTCACCCGGGCACTCTTTGGGCGGGCGCAGCACGCAGAAACACCTAGATTGAAGATAAGCGCCTTTTCCCATTGACCGCGACGAACAGAGAAGATGCACAAGCTTCTTGCCATTGCGGCCGAACGGAAGGAGATATTTGCTCAAAACTTGATGTGCTGGTGCAGACAGTGGCACCCGACATGCCTGCGTTGTCGTTTTCACCCGGGCACTCTTTGGGCGGGCGCAGCACGCAGAAACACCTAGATTGCAGATAAGCGCCTTTTCTCATTGACCGCGACGAACAGAGAAGATGCACAAGCTTCTTACCATTGAGGCCGAACGGAAGGAGATATTTGCTCAAAACTTGCTGTGCTGGTGCAGACAGTGGCACACGACATGCCTGCGTTGTCGTTTTCACCCGGGCACTCTTTGGGCGGGCGCAGCACGCAGAAACACCTAGATTGCAGATAAGCGCCTTTTCCCATTGACCGCGACGAACAGAGAGTATGCACAAGCTTCTTGCCATTGCGGCCGAATGGAAGGAGATATTTGCTCAAAAATTGCTGTGCTGGTGCAGACAGGGGCACCCGACATGCCTGCGTTGTCGTTTTCACCCGGGCACTCTTTGGGCGGGCGCAGCACGCAGAAACACCTAGATTGCAGATAAGCGCCTTTTCCCATTGACCGCGACGAACAGACAAGATGCACAAGCTTCTTTCCATTGCGGCCGAACGGAAGGAGATATTTGCTCAAAACTTGCTGTGCTGGTGCAGACAGTGGCACCCGACATGCCTGCGTTGTCGTTTTCACCCGGGCACTCTTTGGGCGGGCGCAGCACGCAGAAACACCTAGATTGCAGATAAGCGCCTTTTCCCATTGACCGCGACGAACAGACAAGATGCACAAGCTTCTTGCCATTGCGGCCGAACGGAAGGAGATATTTGCTCAAAACTTGCTGTGCTGGTGCAGACAGTGGCACCCGACATGCCTGCGTTGTCGTTTTCACCCGGGCACTCTTTGGGCGGGCGCAGCACGCAGAAACACCTAGATTGCAGATAAGCGCCTTTTCCCATTGACTGCGACGAACATAGAAGATGCACAAGCTTCTTGCCATTGCGGCCGAACGGAAGGAGATATTTGCTCAAAACTTGCTGTGCTGATGCAGACAGTGGCACCCGACGTGCCTGCATTGTCGTTTTCACCCGGGCACTCTTTGGGCGGGCGCAGCACGCAGAAACACCTAGATTGCAGATAAGCGCCTTTTCCCATTGACCGCGACGAACAGAGAAGATGCACAAGCTTCTTGCCATTGCGGCCGAACGGAAGGAGATATTTGCTCAAAACTTGCTGTGCTGGTGCAGACAGTGGCACCCGACATGCCTGCATTGTCGTTTTCACCCGGGCACTCTTTGGGCGGGCGCAGCACGCAGAAACACCTAGATTGCAGATAAGCGCCTTTTCCCATTGACCGCGACGAACAGAGAAGATGCACAAGCTTCTTGCCATTGCGGCCGAATGGAAGGAGATATTTGCTCAAAAATTGCTGTGCTGGTGCAGACAGGGGCACCCGACATGCCTGCGTTGTCGTTTTCACCCGGGCACTCTTTGGGCGGGCGCAGCACGCAGAAACACCTAGATTGAAGATAAGCGCCTTTTCCCATTGACCGCGACGAACAGAGAAGATGCACAAGCTTCTTGCCATTGCGGCCGAACGGAAGGAGATATTTGCTCAAAACTTGCTGTGCTGGTGCAGACAGTGGCACCCGACATGCCTGCGTTGTCGTTTTCACCCGGGCACTCTTTGGGCGGGCGCAGCACGCAGAAACACCTAGATTGCAGATAAGCGCCTTTTCTCATTGACCGCGACGAACAGAGAAGATGCACAAGCTTCTTACCATTGAGGCCGAACGGAAGGAGATATTTGCTCAAAACTTGCTGTGCTGGTGCAGACAGTGGCACCCGACATGCCTGCGTTGTCGATTTAACCCGGGCACTCTTTGGGCGGGCGCAGCACGCAGAAACACCTAGATTGCAGATAAGCGCCTTTTCCCATTGACCGCGACGAACAGAGAAGATGCACAAGCTTCTTGCCATTGAGGCCGAACGGAAGGAGATATTTGCTCAAAACTTGCTGTGCTGGTGCAGACAGTGGCACCCGACATGCCTGCATTGTCGTTTTCACCCGGGCACTCTTTGGGCGGGCGCAGCACGCAGAAACACCTAGATTGCAGATAAGCGCCTTTTCTCATTGACCGCGACGAACAGAGAAGATGCACAAGCTTCTTACCATTGAGGCCGAACGGAAGGAGATATTTGCTCAAAACTTGCTGTGCTGGTGCAGACAGTGGCACCCGACATGCCTGCGTTGTCGTTTTCACCCGGGCACTCTTTGGGCGGGCGCAGCACGCAGAAACACCTAGATTGCAGATAAGCGCCTTTTCCCATTGACCGCGACGAACAGACAAGATGCACAAGCTTCTTGCCATTGCGGCCGAACGGAAGGAGATATTTGCTCAAAACTTGCTGTGCTGGTGCAGACAGTGGCACCCGACATGCCTGCGTTGTCGTTTTCACCCGGGCACTCTTTGGGCGGGCGCAGCACGCAGAAACACCTAGATTGCAGATAAGCGCCTTTTCCCATTGACTGCGACGAACATAGAAGATGCACAAGCTTCTTGCCATTGCGGCCGAATGGAAGGAGATATTTGCTCAAAAATTGCTGTGCTGGTGCAGACAGGGGCACCCGACATGCCTGCGTTGTCGTTTTCACCCGGGCACTCTTTGGGCGGGCGCAGCACGCAGAAACACCTAGATTGAAGATAAGCGCCTTTTCCCATTGACCGCGACGAACAGAGAAGATGCACAAGCTTCTTGCCATTGCGGCCGAACGGAAGGAGATATTTGCTCAAAACTTGCTGTGCTGGTGCAGACAGTGGCACCCGACATGCCTGCGTTGTCGTTTTCACCCGGGCACTCTTTGGGCGGGCGCAGCACGCAGAAACACCTAGATTGCAGATAAGCGCCTTTTCTCATTGACCGCGACGAACAGAGAAGATGCACAAGCTTCTTACCATTGAGGCCGAACGGAAGGAGATATTTGCTCAAAACTTGCTGTGCTGGTGCAGACAGTGGCACCCGACATGCCTGCGTTGTCGATTTAACCCGGGCACTCTTTGGGCGGGCGCAGCACGCAGAAACACCTAGATTGCAGATAAGCGCCTTTTCCCATTGACCGCGACGAACAGAGAAGATGCACAAGCTTCTTGCCATTGCGGCCGAACGGAAGGAGATATTTGCTCAAAACTTGCTGTGCTGGTGCAGACAGTGGCACCCGACATGCCTGCGTTGTCGTTTTCACCCGGGCACTCTTTGGGCGGGCGCAGCACGCAGAAACACCTAGATTGCAGATAAGCGCCTTTTCCCATTGACCGCGACGAACAGAGAGGATGCACAAGCTTCTTGCCATTGCGGCCGAATGGAAGGAGATATTTGCTCAAAAATTGCTGTGCTGGTGCAGACAGGGGCACCCGACATGCCTGCGTTGTCGTTTTCACCCGGGCACTCTTTGGGCGGGCGCAGCACGCAGAAACACCTAGATTGCAGATAAGCGCCTTTTCCCATTGACCGCGACGAACAGACAAGATGCACAAGCTTCTTTCCATTGCGGCCGAACGGAAGGAGATATTTGCTCAAAACTTGCTGTGCTGGTGCAGACAGTGGCACCCGACATGCCTGCGTTGTCGTTTTCACCCGGGCACTCTTTGGGCGGGCGCAGCACGCAGAAACACCTAGATTGCAGATAAGCGCCTTTTCCCATTGACCGCGACGAACAGACAAGATGCACAAGCTTCTTGCCATTGCGGCCGAACGGAAGGAGATATTTGCTCAAAACTTGCTGTGCTGGTGCAGACAGTGGCACCCGACATGCCTGCGTTGTCGTTTTCACCCGGGCACTCTTTGGGCGGGCGCAGCACGCAGAAACACCTAGATTGCAGATAAGCGCCTTTTCCCATTGACTGCGACGAACATAGAAGATGCACAAGCTTCTTGCCATTGCGGCCGAACGGAAGGAGATATTTGCTCAAAACTTGCTGTGCTGATGCAGACAGTGGCACCCGACGTGCCTGCATTGTCGTTTTCACCCGGGCACTCTTTGGGCGGGCGCAGCACGCAGAAACACCTAGATTGCAGATAAGCGCCTTTTCCCATTGACCGCGACGAACAGAGAAGATGCACAAGCTTCTTGCCATTGCGGCCGAACGGAAGGAGATATTTGCTCAAAACTTGCTGTGCTGGTGCAGACAGTGGCACCCGACATGCCTGCGTTGTCGTTTTCACCCGGGCACTCTTTGGGCGGGCGCAGCACGCAGAAACACCTAGATTGCAGATAAGCGCCTTTTCCCATTGACCGCGACGAACAGAGAGGATGCACAAGCTTCTTGCCATTGCGGCCGAATGGAAGGAGATATTTGCTCAAAAATTGCTGTGCTGGTGCAGACAGGGGCACCCGACATGCCTGCGTTGTCGTTTTCACCCGGGCACTCTTTGGGCGGGCGCAGCACGCAGAAACACCTAGATTGAAGATAAGCGCCTTTTCCCATTGACCGCGACGAACAGAGAAGATGCACAAGCTTCTTGCCATTGCGGCCGAACGGAAGGAGATATTTGCTCAAAACTTGATGTGCTGGTGCAGACAGTGGCACCCGACATGCCTGCGTTGTCGTTTTCACCCGGGCACTCTTTGGGCGGGCGCAGCACGCAGAAACACCTAGATTGCAGATAAGCGCCTTTTCTCATTGACCGCGACGAACAGAGAAGATGCACAAGCTTCTTACCATTGAGGCCGAACGGAAGGAGATATTTGCTCAAAACTTGCTGTGCTGGTGCAGACAGTGGCACACGACATGCCTGCGTTGTCGTTTTCACCCGGGCACTCTTTGGGCGGGCGCAGCACGCAGAAACACCTAGATTGCAGATAAGCGCCTTTTCCCATTGACCGCGACGAACAGAGAGTATGCACAAGCTTCTTGCCATTGCGGCCGAATGGAAGGAGATATTTGCTCAAAAATTGCTGTGCTGGTGCAGACAGGGGCACCCGACATGCCTGCGTTGTCGTTTTCACCCGGGCACTCTTTGGGCGGGCGCAGCACGCAGAAACACCTAGATTGCAGATAAGCGCCTTTTCCCATTGACCGCGACGAACAGACAAGATGCACAAGCTTCTTTCCATTGCGGCCGAACGGAAGGAGATATTTGCTCAAAACTTGCTGTGCTGGTGCAGACAGTGGCACCCGACATGCCTGCGTTGTCGTTTTCACCCGGGCACTCTTTGGGCGGGCGCAGCACGCAGAAACACCTAGATTGCAGATAAGCGCCTTTTCCCATTGACCGCGACGAACAGACAAGATGCACAAGCTTCTTGCCATTGCGGCCGAACGGAAGGAGATATTTGCTCAAAACTTGCTGTGCTGGTGCAGACAGTGGCACCCGACATGCCTGCGTTGTCGTTTTCACCCGGGCACTCTTTGGGCGGGCGCAGCACGCAGAAACACCTAGATTGCAGATAAGCGCCTTTTCCCATTGACTGCGACGAACATAGAAGATGCACAAGCTTCTTGCCATTGCGGCCGAACGGAAGGAGATATTTGCTCAAAACTTGCTGTGCTGATGCAGACAGTGGCACCCGACGTGCCTGCATTGTCGTTTTCACCCGGGCACTCTTTGGGCGGGCGCAGCACGCAGAAACACCTAGATTGCAGATAAGCGCCTTTTCCCATTGACCGCGACGAACAGAGAAGATGCACAAGCTTCTTGCCATTGCGGCCGAACGGAAGGAGATATTTGCTCAAAACTTGCTGTGCTGGTGCAGACAGTGGCACCCGACATGCCTGCATTGTCGTTTTCACCCGGGCACTCTTTGGGCGGGCGCAGCACGCAGAAACACCTAGATTGCAGATAAGCGCCTTTTCCCATTGACCGCGACGAACAGAGAAGATGCACAAGCTTCTTGCCATTGCGGCCGAATGGAAGGAGATATTTGCTCAAAAATTGCTGTGCTGGTGCAGACAGGGGCACCCGACATGCCTGCGTTGTCGTTTTCACCCGGGCACTCTTTGGGCGGGCGCAGCACGCAGAAACACCTAGATTGAAGATAAGCGCCTTTTCCCATTGACCGCGACGAACAGAGAAGATGCACAAGCTTCTTGCCATTGCGGCCGAACGGAAGGAGATATTTGCTCAAAACTTGCTGTGCTGGTGCAGACAGTGGCACCCGACATGCCTGCGTTGTCGTTTTCACCCGGGCACTCTTTGGGCGGGCGCAGCACGCAGAAACACCTAGATTGCAGATAAGCGCCTTTTCTCATTGACCGCGACGAACAGAGAAGATGCACAAGCTTCTTACCATTGAGGCCGAACGGAAGGAGATATTTGCTCAAAACTTGCTGTGCTGGTGCAGACAGTGGCACCCGACATGCCTGCGTTGTCGATTTAACCCGGGCACTCTTTGGGCGGGCGCAGCACGCAGAAACACCTAGATTGCAGATAAGCGCCTTTTCCCATTGACCGCGACGAACAGAGAAGATGCACAAGCTTCTTGCCATTGAGGCCGAACGGAAGGAGATATTTGCTCAAAACTTGCTGTGCTGGTGCAGACAGTGGCACCCGACATGCCTGCATTGTCGTTTTCACCCGGGCACTCTTTGGGCGGGCGCAGCACGCAGAAACACCTAGATTGCAGATAAGCGCCTTTTCTCATTGACCGCGACGAACAGAGAAGATGCACAAGCTTCTTACCATTGAGGCCGAACGGAAGGAGATATTTGCTCAAAACTTGCTGTGCTGGTGCAGACAGTGGCACACGACATGCCTGCGTTGTCGTTTTCACCCGGGCACTCTTTGGGCGGGCGCAGCACGCAGAAACACCTAGATTGCAGATAAGCGCCTTTTCCCATTGACCGCGACGAACAGAGAGGATGCACAAGCTTCTTGCCATTGCGGCCGAATGGAAGGAGATATTTGCTCAAAAATTGCTGTGCTGGTGCAGACAGGGGCACCCGACATGCCTGCGTTGTCGTTTTCACCCGGGCACTCTTTGGGCGGGCGCAGCACGCAGAAACACCTAGATTGCAGATAAGCGCCTTTTCCCATTGACCGCGACGAACAGACAAGATGCACAAGCTTCTTTCCATTGCGGCCGAACGGAAGGAGATATTTGCTCAAAACTTGCTGTGCTGGTGCAGACAGTGGCACCCGACATGCCTGCGTTGTCGTTTTCACCCGGGCACTCTTTGGGCGGGCGCAGCACGCAGAAACACCTAGATTGCAGATAAGCGCCTTTTCCCATTGACCGCGACGAACAGACAAGATGCACAAGCTTCTTGCCATTGCGGCCGAACGGAAGGAGATATTTGCTCAAAACTTGCTGTGCTGGTGCAGACAGTGGCACCCGACATGCCTGCGTTGTCGTTTTCACCCGGGCACTCTTTGGGCGGGCGCAGCACGCAGAAACACCTAGATTGCAGATAAGCGCCTTTTCCCATTGACTGCGACGAACATAGAAGATGCACAAGCTTCTTGCCATTGCGGCCGAACGGAAGGAGATATTTGCTCAAAACTTGCTGTGCTGATGCAGACAGTGGCACCCGACGTGCCTGCATTGTCGTTTTCACCCGGGCACTCTTTGGGCGGGCGCAGCACGCAGAAACACCTAGATTGCAGATAAGCGCCTTTTCCCATTGACCGCGACGAACAGAGAAGATGCACAAGCTTCTTGCCATTGCGGCCGAACGGAAGGAGATATTTGCTCAAAACTTGCTGTGCTGGTGCAGACAGTGGCACCCGACATGCCTGCGTTGTCGTTTTCACCCGGGCACTCTTTGGGCGGGCGCAGCACGCAGAAACACCTAGATTGCAGATAAGCGCCTTTTCCCATTGACCGCGACGAACAGAGAGGATGCACAAGCTTCTTGCCATTGCGGCCGAATGGAAGGAGATATTTGCTCAAAAATTGCTGTGCTGGTGCAGACAGGGGCACCCGACATGCCTGCGTTGTCGTTTTCACCCGGGCACTCTTTGGGCGGGCGCAGCACGCAGAAACACCTAGATTGAAGATAAGCGCCTTTTCCCATTGACCGCGACGAACAGAGAAGATGCACAAGCTTCTTGCCATTGCGGCCGAACGGAAGGAGATATTTGCTCAAAACTTGCTGTGCTGGTGCAGACAGTGGCACCCGACATGCCTGCGTTGTCGTTTTCACCCGGGCACTCTTTGGGCGGGCGCAGCACGCAGAAACACCTAGATTGCAGATAAGCGCCTTTTCTCATTGACCGCGACGAACAGAGAAGATGCACAAGCTTCTTACCATTGAGGCCGAACGGAAGGAGATATTTGCTCAAAACTTGCTGTGCTGGTGCAGACAGTGGCACCCGACATGCCTGCGTTGTCGATTTAACCCGGGCACTCTTTGGGCGGGCGCAGCACGCAGAAACACCTAGATTGCAGATAAGCGCCTTTTCCCATTGACCGCGACGAACAGAGAAGATGCACAAGCTTCTTGCCATTGCGGCCGAACGGAAGGAGATATTTGCTCAAAACTTGCTGTGCTGGTGCAGACAGTGGCACCCGACATGCCTGCGTTGTCGTTTTCACCCGGGCACTCTTTGGGCGGGCGCAGCACGCAGAAACACCTAGATTGCAGATAAGCGCCTTTTCCCATTGACCGCGACGAACAGAGAAGATGCACAAGCTTCTTGCCAATGCGGCCGAACGGAAGGAGATATTTGCTCAAAACTTGCTGTGCTGGTGCAGACAGTGGCACCCGACATGCCTGCGTTGTCGTTTTCACCCGGGCACTCTTTGGGCGGGCGCAGCACGCAGAAACACCTAGATTGCAGATAAGCGCCTTTTCTCATTGACCGCGACGAACAGAGAAGATGCACAAGCTTCTTACCATTGAGGCCGAACGGAAGGAGATATTTGCTCAAAACTTGCTGTGCTGGTGCAGACAGTGGCACCCGACATGCTTGCGTTGTCGATTTAACCCGGGTACTCTTTGGGCGGGCGCAGCACGCAGAAACACCTAGATTGCAGATAAGCGCCTTTTCCCATTGACCGCGACGAACAGAGAAGATGCACAAGCTTCTTGCCATTGAGGCCGAACGGAAGGAGATATTTGCTCAAAACTTGCTGTGCTGGTGCAGACAGTGGCACCCGACATGCCTGCATTGTCGTTTTCACCCGGGCACTCTTTGGGCGGGTGCAGCACGCAGAAACACCTAGATTGCAGATAAGCGCCTTTTCCCATTGACCGCGACGAACAGAGAAGATGCACAAGCTTCTTGCCATTGCGGCCGAACGGAAAGAGATATTTGCTCAAAACTTGCTGTGCTGGTGCAGACAGTGGCACCCGACATGCCTGCGTTGTCGTTTCCACCCGGGCACTCTTTGGGCGGGTGCAGCACGCAGAAACACCTAGATTGCAGATAAGCGCCTTTTCCCATTGACCGCGACGAACAGACAAGATGCACAAGCTTCTTGCCATTGCGGCCGAACGGAAGGAGATATTTGCTCAAAACTTGCTGTGCTGGTGCAGACAGTGGCACCCGACATGCCTGCGTTGTCGTTTTCACCCGGGCACTCTTTGGGCGGGCGCAGCACGCAGAAACACCTAGATTGCAGATAAGCGCCTTTTCTCATTGACCGCGACGAACAGAGAAGATGCACAAGCTTCTTGCCATTGCGGCCGAACGGAAGGAGATATTTGCTCAAAACTTGCTGTGCTGGTGCAGACAGTGGCACCCGACATGCCTGCGTTGTCGTTTTCACCCGGGCACTCTTTGGGCGGGCGCAGCACGCAGAAACACCTAGATTGCAGATAAGCGCCTTTTCCCATTGACCGCGACGAACAGAGAGGATGCACAAGCTTCTTGCCATTGCGGCCGAACGGAAGGAGATATTTGCTCAAAACTTGCTGTGCTGGTGCAGACAGCGGCACCCGACATGCCTGCGTTGTCGTTTTCACCCGGGCACTCTTTGGGCGGGCGCAGCACGCAGAAACACCTAGATTGCAGATAAGCGCCTTTTCTCATTGACCGCGACGAACAGAGAAGATGCACAAGCTTCTTACCATTGAGGCCGAACGGAAGGAGATATTTGCTCAAAACTTGCTGTGCTGGTGCAGACAGTGGCACCCGACATGCCTGCGTTGTCGATTTAACCCGGGCACTCTTTGGGCGGGCGCAGCACGCAGAAACACCTAGATTGCAGATAAGCGCCTTTTCCCATTGACCGCGACGAACAGAGAAGATGCACAAGCTTCTTGCCATTGCGGCCGAACGGAAGGAGATATTTGCTCAAAACTTGCTGTGCTGGTGCAGACAGTGGCACCCGACATGCCTGCGTTGTCGTTTTCACCCGGGCACTCTTTGGGCGGGCGCAGCACGCAGAAACACCTAGATTGCAGATAAGCGCCTTTTCCCATTGACCGCGACGAACAGAGAGGATGCACAAGCTTCTTGCCATTGCGGCCGAATGGAAGGAGATATTTGCTCAAAACTTGCTGTGCTGGTGCAGACAGTGGCACCCGACATGCCTGCGTTGTCGTTTTCACCCGGGCACTCTTTGGGCGGGCGCAGCACGCAGAAACACCTAGATTGCAGATAAGCGCCTTTTCTCATTGACCGCGACGAACAGAGAAGATGCACAAGCTTCTTACCATTGAGGCCGAACGGAAGGAGATATTTGCTCAAAACTTGCTGTGCTGGTGCAGACAGTGGCACCCGACATGCCTGCGTTGTCGATTTAACCCGGGCACTCTTTGGGCGGGCGCAGCACGCAGAAACACCTAGATTGCAGATAAGCGCCTTTTCCCATTGACCGCGACGAACAGAGAGGATGCACAAGCTTCTTGCCATTGCGGCCGAATGGAAGGAGATATTTGCTCAAAACTTGCTGTGCTGATGCAGACAGTGGCACCCGACATGCCTGCGTTGTCGTTTTCACCCGGGCACTCTTTGGGCGGGCGCAGCACGCAGAAACACCTAGATTGCAGATAAGCGCCTTTTCCCATTGACCGCGACGAACAGAGAGGATGCACAAGCTTCTTGCCATTGCGGCCGAATGGAAGGAGATATTTGCTCAAAAATTGCTGTGCTGGTGCAGACAGGGGGACCCGACATGCCTGCGTTGTCGTTTTCACCCGGGCACTCTTTGGGCGGGCGCAGCACGCAGAAACACCTAGATTGCAGATAAGCGCCTTTTCCCATTGACCGCGACGAACAGAGAAGATGCACAAGCTTCTTGCCATTGCGGCCGAACGGAAGGAGATATTTGCTCAAAACTTGCTGTGCTGGTGCAGACAGTGGCACCCGACATGCCTGCGTTGTCGTTTTCACCCGGGCACTCTTTGGGCGGGCGCAGCACGCAGAAACACCTAGATTGCAGATAAGCGCCTTTTCTCATTGACCGCGACGAACAGAGAAGATGCACAAGCTTCTTACCATTGAGGCCGAACGGAAGGAGATATTTGCTCAAAACTTGCTGTGCTGGTGCAGACAGTGGCACCCGACATGCCTGCGTTGTCGATTTAACCCGGGCACTCTTTGGGCGGGCGCAGCACGCAGAAACACCTAGATTGCAGATAAGCGCCTTTTCCCATTGACCGCGACGAACAGAGAAGATGCACAAGCTTCTTGCCATTGCGGCCGAACGGAAGGAGATATTTGCTCAAAACTTGCTGTGCTGGTGCAGACAATGGCACCCGACATGCCTGCGTTGTCGTTTTCACCCGGGCACTCTTTGGGCGGGCGCAGCACGCAGAAACACCTAGATTGCAGATAAGCGCCTTTTCCCATTGACCGCGACGAACAGAGAAGATGCACAAGCTTCTTGCCATTGCGGCCGAACGGAATTAGATATTTGCTCAAAACTTGCTGTGCTGGTGCAGACAGTGGCACCCGACATGCCTGCGTTGTCGTTTTCACCCGGGCACTCTTTGGGCGGGCGCAGCACGCAGAAACACCTAGATTGCAGATAAGCGCCTTTTCCCATTGACCGCGACGAACAGAGAGGATGCACAAGCTTCTTGCCATTGCGGCCGAATGGAAGGAGATATTTGCTCAACAATTGCTGTGCTGGTGCAGACAGGGGCACCCGACATGCCTGCATTGTCGTTTTCACCAGGGCACTCTTTGGGCGGGCGCAGCACGCAGAAACACCTAGATTGCAGATAAGCGCCTTTTCCCATTGACCGCGACGAACAGAGAAGATGCACAAGCTTCTTGCCATTGCGGCCGAACGGAAGGAGATATTTGCTCAAAACTTGCTGTGCTGGTGCAGACAGTGGCACCCGACATGCCTGCGTTGTCGTTTTCACCCGGGCACTCTTTGGGCGGGCGCAGCACGCAGAAACACCTAGATTGCAGATAAGCGCCTTTTCTCATTGACCGCGACGAACAGAGAAGATGCACAAGCTTCTTACCATTGAGGCCGAACGGAAGGAGATATTTGCTCAAAACTTGCTGTGCTGGTGCAGACAGTGGCACCCGACATGCTTGCGTTGTCGATTTAACCCGGGTACTCTTTGGGCGGGCGCAGCACGCAGAAACACCTAGATTGCAGATAAGCGCCTTTTCCCATTGACCGCGACGAACAGAGAAGATGCACAAGCTTCTTGCCATTGAGGCCGAACGGAAGGAGATATTTGCTCAAAACTTGCTGTGCTGGTGCAGACAGTGGCACCCGACATGCCTGCATTGTCGTTTTCACCCGGGCACTCTTTGGGCGGGTGCAGCACGCAGAAACACCTAGATTGCAGATAAGCGCCTTTTCCCATTGACCGCGACGAACAGAGAAGATGCACAAGCTTCTTGCCATTGCGGCCGAACGGAAAGAGATATTTGCTCAAAACTTGCTGTGCTGGTGCAGACAGTGGCACCCGACATGCCTGCGTTGTCGTTTTCACCCGGGCACTCTTTGGGCGGGTGCAGCACGCAGAAACACCTAGATTGCAGATAAGCGCCTTTTCCCATTGACCGCGACGAACAGACAAGATGCACAAGCTTCTTGCCATTGCGGCCGAACGGAAGGAGATATTTGCTCAAAACTTGCTGTGCTGGTGCAGACAGTGGCACCCGACATGCCTGCGTTGTCGTTTTCACCCGGGCACTCTTTGGGCGGGCGCAGCACGCAGAAACACCTAGATTGCAGATAAGCGCCTTTTCTCATTGACCGCGACGAACAGAGAAGATGCACAAGCTTCTTGCCATTGCGGCCGAACGGAAGGAGATATTTGCTCAAAACTTGCTGTGCTGGTGCAGACAGTGGCACCCGACATGCCTGCGTTGTCGTTTTCACCCGGGCACTCTTTGGGCGGGCGCAGCACGCAGAAACACCTAGATTGCAGATAAGCGCCTTTTCCCATTGACCGCGACGAACAGAGAGGATGCACAAGCTTCTTGCCATTGCGGCCGAACGGAAGGAGATATTTGCTCAAAACTTGCTGTGCTGGTGCAGACAGCGGCACCCGACATGCCTGCGTTGTCGTTTTCACCCGGGCACTCTTTGGGCGGGCGCAGCACGCAGAAACACCTAGATTGCAGATAAGCGCCTTTTCTCATTGACCGCGACGAACAGAGAAGATGCACAAGCTTCTTACCATTGAGGCCGAACGGAAGGAGATATTTGCTCAAAACTTGCTGTGCTGGTGCAGACAGTGGCACCCGACATGCCTGCGTTGTCGATTTAACCCGGGCACTCTTTGGGCGGGCGCAGCACGCAGAAACACCTAGATTGCAGATAAGCGCCTTTTCCCATTGACCGCGACGAACAGAGAAGATGCACAAGCTTCTTGCCATTGCGGCCGAACGGAAGGAGATATTTGCTCAAAACTTGCTGTGCTGGTGCAGACAGTGGCACCCGACATGCCTGCGTTGTCGTTTTCACCCGGGCACTCTTTGGGCGGGCGCAGCACGCAGAAACACCTAGATTGCAGATAAGCGCCTTTTCCCATTGACCGCGACGAACAGAGAGGATGCACAAGCTTCTTGCCATTGCGGCCGAATGGAAGGAGATATTTGCTCAAAACTTGCTGTGCTGGTGCAGACAGTGGCACCCGACATGCCTGCGTTGTCGTTTTCACCCGGGCACTCTTTGGGCGGGCGCAGCACGCAGAAACACCTAGATTGCAGATAAGCGCCTTTTCTCATTGACCGCGACGAACAGAGAAGATGCACAAGCTTCTTACCATTGAGGCCGAACGGAAGGAGATATTTGCTCAAAACTTGCTGTGCTGGTGCAGACAGTGGCACCCGACATGCCTGCGTTGTCGATTTAACCCGGGCACTCTTTGGGCGGGCGCAGCACGCAGAAACACCTAGATTGCAGATAAGCGCCTTTTCCCATTGACCGCGACGAACAGAGAGGATGCACAAGCTTCTTGCCATTGCGGCCGAATGGAAGGAGATATTTGCTCAAAACTTGCTGTGCTGATGCAGACAGTGGCACCCGACATGCCTGCGTTGTCGTTTTCACCCGGGCACTCTTTGGGCGGGCGCAGCACGCAGAAACACCTAGATTGCAGATAAGCGCCTTTTCCCATTGACCGCGACGAACAGAGAAGATGCACAAGCTTCTTGCCATTGCGGCCGAACGGAAGGAGATATTTGCTCAAAACTTGCTGTGCTGGTGCAGACAGTGGCACCCGACATGCCTGCGTTGTCGTTTTCACCCGGGCACTCTTTGGGCGGGCGCAGCACGCAGAAACACCTAGATTGCAGATAAGCGCCTTTTCCCATTGACCGCGACGAACAGAGAAGATGCACAAGCTTCTTGCCATTGCGGCCGAACGGAATTAGATATTTGCTCAAAACTTGCTGTGCTGGTGCAGACAGTGGCACCCGACATGCCTGCGTTGTCGTTTTCACCCGGGCACTCTTTGGGCGGGCGCAGCACGCAGAAACACCTAGATTGCAGATAAGCGCCTTTTCCCATTGACCGCGACGAACAGAGAGGATGCACAAGCTTCTTGCCATTGCGGCCGAATGGAAGGAGATATTTGCTCAAAAATTGCTGTGCTGGTGCAGACAGGGGCACCCGACATGCCTGCGTTGTCGTTTTCACCAGGGCACTCTTTGGGCGGGCGCAGCACGCAGAAACACCTAGATTGCAGATAAGCGCCTTTTCCCATTGACCGCGACGAACAGAGAAGATGCACAAGCTTCTTGCCATTGCGGCCGAACGGAAGGAGATATTTGCTCAAAACTTGCTGTGCTGGTGCAGACAGTGGCACCCGACATGCCTGCGTTGTCGTTTTCACCCGGGCACTCTTTGGGCGGGCGCAGCACGCAGAAACACCTAGATTGCAGATAAGCGCCTTTTCCCATTGACCGCGACGAACAGAGAGGATGCACAAGCTTCTTGCCATTGCGGCCGAATGGAAGGAGATATTTGCTCAAAAATTGCTGTGCTGGTGCAGACAGGGGCACCCGACATGCCTGCGTTGTCGTTTTCACCCGGGCACTCTTTGGGCGGGCGCAGCACGCAGAAACACCTAGATTGCAGATAAGCGCCTTTTCCCATTGACCGCGACGAACAGACAAGATGTACAAGCTTCTTGCCATTGCGGCCGAACGGAAGGAGATATTTGCTCAAAACTTGCTGTGCTGGTGCAGACAGTGGCACCCGACATGCCTGCGTTGTCGTTTTCACCCGGGCACTCTTTGGGCGGGCGCAGCACGCAGAAACACCTAGATTGCAGATAAGCGCCTTTTCCCATTGACCGCGACGAACAGAGAGGATGCACAAGCTTCTTGCCATTGCGGCCGAACGGAAGGAGATATTTGCTCAAAACTTGCTGTGCTGGTGCAGACAGTGGCACCCGACATGCCTGCGTTGTCGTTTTCACCCGGGCACTCTTTGGGCGGGCGCAGCACGCAGAAACACCTAGATTGCAGATAAGCGCCTTTTCCCATTGACCGCGACGAACAGAGAGGATGCACAAGCTTCTTGCCATTGCAGCCGAACGGAAGGAGATATTTGCTCAAAACTTGCTGTGCTGGTGCAGACAGTGGCACCCGACATGCCTGCGTTGTCGTTTTCACCCGGGCACTCTTTGGGCGGGCGCAGCACGCAGAAACACCTAGATTGCAGATAAGCGCCTTTTCTCATTGACCGCGACGAACAGAGAAGATGCTCAAGCTTCTTACCATTGAGGCCGAACGGAAGGAGATATTTGCTCAAAACTTGCTGTGCTGGTGCAGACAGTGGCACCCGACATGCCTGCGTTGTCGTTTTCACCCGGGCACTCTTTGGGCGGGCGCAGCACGCAGAAACACCTAGATTGCAGATAAGCGCCTTTTCCCATTGACCGCGACGAACAGAGAAGATGCACAAGCTTCTTGCCATTGCGGCCGAACGGAAGGAGATATTTGCTCAAAACTTGCTGTGCTGGTGCAGACAGTGGCACCCGACATGCCTGCGTTGTCGTTTTCACCCGGGCACTCTTTGGGCGGGCGCAGCACGCAGAAACACCTAGATTGCAGATAAGCGCCTTTTCCCATTGACCGCGACGAACAGAGAGGATGCACAAGCTTCTTGCCATTGCGGCCGAATGGAAGGAGATATTTGCTCAAAAATTGCTGTGCTGGTGCAGACAGGGGCACCCGACATGCCTGCGTTGTCGTTTTCACCCGGGCACTCTTTGGGCGGGCGCAGCACGCAGAAACACCTAGATTGCAGATAAGCGCCTTTTCCCATTGACCGCGACGAACAGACAAGATGTACAAGCTTCTTGCCATTGCGGCCGAACGGAAGGAGATATTTGCTCAAAACTTGCTGTGCTGGTGCAGACAGTGGCACCCGACATGCCTGCGTTGTCGTTTTCACCCGGGCACTCTTTGGGCGGGCGCAGCACGCAGAAACACCTAGATTGCAGATAAGCGCCTTTTCCCATTGACCGCGACGAACAGAGAGGATGCACAAGCTTCTTGCCATTGCGGCCGAACGGAAGGAGATATTTGCTCAAAACTTGCTGTGCTGGTGCAGACAGTGGCACCCGACATGCCTGCGTTGTCGATTTAACCCGGGCACTCTTTGGGCGGGCGCAGCAAGCAGAAACACCTAGATTGCAGATAAGCGCCTTTTCCCATTGACCGCGACGAACAGACAAGATGTACAAGCTTCTTGCCATTGCGGCCGAACGGAAGGAGATATTTGCTCAAAACTTGCTGTGCTGGTGCAGACAGTGGCACCCGACATGCCTGCGTTGTCGTTTTCACCCGGGCACTCTTTGGGCGGGCGCAGCACGCAGAAACACCTAGATTGCAGATAAGCGCCTTTTCCCATTGACCGCGACGAACAGAGAGGATGCACAAGCTTCTTGCCATTGCGGCCGAATGGAAGGAGATATTTGCTCAAAAATTGCTGTGCTGGTGCAGACAGGGGCACCCGACATGCCTGCGTTGTCGTTTTCACCCGGGCACTCTTTGGGCGGGCGCAGCACGCAGAAACACCTAGATTGCAGATAAGCGCCTTTTCCCATTGACCGCGACGAACAGACAAGATGCACAAGCTTCTTGCCATTGCGGCCGAACGGAAGGAGATATTTGCTCAAAACTTGCTGTGCTGGTGCAGACAGTGGCACCCGACATGCCTGCGTTGTCGTTTTCACCCGGGCACTCTTTGGGCGGGCGCAGCACGCAGAAACACCTACATTGCAGATAAGCGCCTTTTCCCATTGACCGCGACGAACAGAGAGGATGCACAAGCTTCTTGCCATTGCGGCCGAACGGAAGGAGATATTTGCTCAAAACTTGCTGTGCTGGTGCAGACAGTGGCACCCGACATGCCTGCGTTGTCGTTTTCACCCGGGCACTCTTTGGGCGGGCGCAGCACGCAGAAACACCTAGATTGCAGATAAGCGCCTTTTCTCATTGACCGCGACGAACAGAGAAGATGCACAAGCTTCTTACCATTGAGGCCGAACGGAAGGAGATATTTGCTCAAAACTTGCTGTGCTGGTGCAGACAGTGGCACCCGACATGCCTGCGTTGTCGATTTAACCCGGGCACTCTTTGGGCGGGCGCAGCACGCAGAAACACCTAGATTGCAGATAAGCGCCTTTTCCCATTGACCGCGACGAACAGAGAAGATGCACAAGCTTCTTGCCATTGCGGCCGAACGGAAGGAGATATTTGCTCAAAACTTGCTGTGCTGGTGCAGACAGTGGCACCCGACATGCCTGCGTTGTCGTTTTCACCCGGGCACTCTTTGGGCGGGCGCAGCACGCAGAAACACCTAGATTGCAGATAAGCGCCTTTTCCCATTGACCGCGACGAACAGAGAAGATGCACAAGCTTCTTGCCATTGCGGCCGAACGGAATTAGATATTTGCTCAAAAACTTGCTGTGCTGGTGCAGACAGTGGCACCCGACATGCCTGCGTTGTCGTTTTCACCCGGGCACTCTTTGGGCGGGCGCAGCACGCAGAAACACCTAGATTGCAGATAAGCGCCTTTTCCCATTGACCGCGACGAACAGAGAGGATGCACAAGCTTCTTGCCATTGCGGCCGAAGGGAAGGAGATATTTGCTCAAAAATTGCTGTGCTGGTGCAGACAGGGGCACCCGACATGCCTGCGTTGTCGTTTTCACCAGGGCACTCTTTGGGCGGGCGCAGCACGCAGAAACACCTAGATTGCAGATAAGCGCCTTTTCCCATTGACCGCGACGAACAGACAAGATGCACAAGCTTCTTGCCATTGCGGCCGAACGGAATTAGATATTTGCTCAAAACTTGCTGTGCTGGTGCAGACAGTGGCACCCGACATGCCTGCGTTGTCGTTTTCACCCGGGCACTCTTTGGGCGGGCGCAGCACGCAGAAACACCTAGATTGCAGATAAGCGCCTTTTCCCATTGACCGCGACGAACAGAGAGGATGCACAAGCTTCTTGCCATTGCGGCCGAATGGAAGGAGATATTTGCTCAAAAATTGCTGTTCTGGTGCAGACAGGGGCACCCGACATGCCTGCGTTGTCGTTTTCACCCGGGCACTCTTTGGGCGGGCGCAGCACGCAGAAACACCTAGATTGCAGATAAGCGCCTTTTCCCATTGACCGCGACGAACAGACAAGATGTACAAGCTTCTTGCCATTGCGGCCGAACGGAAGGAGATATTTGCTCAAAACTTGCTGTGCTGGTGCAGACAGTGGCACCCGACATGCCTGCGTTGTCGTTTTCACCCGGGCACTCTTTGGGCGGGCGCAGCACGCAGAAACACCTAGATTGCAGATAAGCGCCTTTTCCCATTGACCGCGACGAACAGAGAGGATGCACAAGCTTCTTGCCATTGCGGCCGAACGGAAGGAGATATTTGCTCAAAACTTGCTGTGCTGGTGCAGACAGTGGCACCCGACATGCCTGCGTTGTCGTTTTCACCCGGGCACTCTTTGGGCGGGCGCAGCACGCAGAAACACCTAGATTGCAGATAAGCGCCTTTTCTCATTGACCGCGACGAACAGAGAAGATGCACAAGCTTCTTACCATTGAGGCCGAACGGAAGGAGATATTTGCTCAAAACTTGCTGTGCTGGTGCAGACAGTGGCACCCGACATGCCTGCGTTGTCGATTTAACCCGGGCACTCTTTGGGCGGGCGCAGCACGCAGAAACACCTAGATTGCAGATAAGCGCCTTTTCTCATTGACCGCGACGAACAGAGAAGATGCACAAGCTTCTTACCATTGAGGCCGAACGGAAGGAGATATTTGCTCAAAACTTGCTGTGCTGGTGCAGACAGTGGCACCCGACATGCCTGCGTTGTCGTTTTCACCCGGGCACTCTTTGGGCGGGCGCAGCACGCAGAAACACCTAGATTGCAGATAAGCGCCTTTTCCCATTGACCGCGACGAACAGAGAAGATGCACAAGCTTCTTGCCATTGCGGCCGAACGGAAGGAGATATTTGCTCAAAACTTGCTGTGCTGGTGCAGACAGTGGCACCCGACATGCCTGCGTTGTCGTTTTCACCCGGGCACTCTTTGGGCGGGCGCAGCACGCAGAAACACCTAGATTGCAGATAAGCGCCTTTTCCCATTGACCGCGACGAACAGAGAGGATGCACAAGCTTCTTGCCATTGCGGCCGAATGGAAGGAGATATTTGCTCAAAAATTGCTGTGCTGGTGCAGATAGGGGCACCCGACATGCCTGCGTTGTCGTTTTCACCCGGGCACTCTTTGGGCGGGCGCAGCACGCAGAAACACCTAGATTGCAGATAAGCGCCTTTTCCCATTGACCGCGACGAACAGACAAGATGTACAAGCTTCTTGCCATTGCGGCCGAACGGAAGGAGATATTTGCTCAAAACTTGCTGTGCTGGTGCAGACAGTGGCACCCGACATGCCTGCGTTGTCGTTTTCACCCGGGCACTCTTTGGGCGGGCGCAGCACGCAGAAACACCTAGATTGCAGATAAGCGCCTTTTCCCATTGACCGCGACGAACAGAGAGGATGCACAAGCTTCTTGCCATTGCGGCCGAACGGAAGGAGATATTTGCTCAAAACTTGCTGTGCTGGTGCAGACAGTGGCACCCGACATGACTGCGTTGTCGTTTTCACCCGGGCACTCTTTGGGCGGGCGCAGCACGCAGAAACACCTAGATTGCAGATAAGCGCCTTTTCTCATTGACCGCGACGAACAGAGAAGATGCACAAGCTTCTTACCATTGAGGCCGAACGGAAGGAGATATTTGCTCAAAACTTGCTGTGCTGGTGCAGACAGTGGCACCCGACATGCCTGCGTTGTCGATTTAACCCGGGCACTCTTTGGGCGGGCGCAGCACGCAGAAACACCTAGATTGCAGATAAGCGCCTTTTCCCATTGACCGCGACGAACAGAGAGGATGCACAAGCTTCTTGCCATTGCGGCCGAACGGAAGGAGATATTTGCTCAAAACTTGCTGTGCTGGTGCAGACAGTGGCACCCGACATGCCTGCGTTGTCGTTTTCACCCGGGCACTCTTTGGGCGGGCGCAGCACGCAGAAACACCTAGATTGCAGATAAGCGCCTTTTCCCATTGACCGCGACGAACAGAGAGGATGCACAAGCTTCTTGCCATTGCGGCCGAACGGAAGGAGATATTTGCTCAAAACTTGCTGTGCTGGTGCAGACAGTGGCACCCGACATGCCTGCGTTGTCGTTTTCACCCGGGCACTCTTTGGGCGGGCGCAACACGCAGAAACACCTAGATTGCAGATAAGCGCCTTTTCTCATTGACCGCGACGAACAGAGAAGATGCACAAGCTTCTTACCATTGAGGCCGAACGGAAGGAGATATTTGCTCAAAACTTGCTGTGCTGGTGCAGACAGTGGCACCCGACATGCCTGCGTTGTCGTTTTCACCCGGGTACTCTTTGGGCGGACGCAGCACGCAGAAACACCTAGATTGCAGATAAGCGCCTTTTCCCATTGACCGCGACGAACAGAGAAGATGCACAAGCTTCTTGCCATTGCGGCCGAACGGAAGGAGATATTTGCTCAAAACTTGCTGTGCTGGTGCAGACAGTGGCACCCGACATGCCTGCGTTGTCGTTTTCACCCGGGCACTCTTTGGGCGGGCGCAGCACGCAGAAACACCTAGATTGCAGATAAGCGCCTTTTCCCATTGACCGCGACGAACAGAGAGGATGCACAAGCTTCTTGCCATTGCGGCCGAATGGAAGGAGATATTTGCTCAAAAATTGCTGTGCTGGTGCAGACAGGGGCACCCGACATGCCTGCGTTGTCGTTTTCACCCGGGCACTCTTTGGGCGGGCGCAGCACGCAGAAACACCTAGATTGCAGATAAGCGCCTTTTCCCATTGACCGCGACGAACAGACAAGATGTACAAGCTTCTTGCCATTGCGGCCGAACGGAAGGAGATATTTGCTCAAAACTTGCTGTGCTGGTGCAGACAGTGGCACCCGACATGCCTGCGTTGTCGTTTTCACCCGGGCACTCTTTGGGCGGGCGCAGCACGCAGAAACACCTAGATTGCAGATAAGCGCCTTTTCCCATTGACCGCGACGAACAGAGAGGATGCACAAGCTTCTTGCCATTGCGGCCGAACGGAAGGAGATATTTGCTCAAAACTTGCTGTGCTGGTGCAGACAGTGGCACCCGACATGCCTGCGTTGTCGTTTTCACCCGGGCACTCTTTGGGCGGGCGCAGCACGCAGAAACACCTAGATTGCAGATAAGCGCCTTTTCCCATTGACTGCGACGAACATAGAAGATGCACAAGCTTCTTGCCATTGCGGCCGAACGGAAGGAGATATTTGCTCAAAACTTGCTGTGCTGATGCAGACAGTGGCACTAGACATGCCTGCGTTGTCGTTTTCACCCGGGCACTCTTTGGGCGGGTGCAGCACGCAGAAACACCTAGATTGCAGATAAGCGCCTTTTCCCATTGACCGCGACGAACAGAGAAGATGCACAAGCTTCTTGCCATTGCGGCCGAACGGAAGGAGATATTTGCTCAAAACTTGCTGTGCTGGTGCAGACAGTGGCACCCGACATGCCTGCGTTGTTGTTTTCACCCGGGCACTCTTTAGGCGGGCGCAGCACGCAGAAACACCTAGATTGCAGATAAGCGCCTTTTCCCATTGACCGCGACGAACAGAGAGGATGCACAAGCTTCTTGCCATTGCGGCCAAATGGAAGGAGATATTTGCTAAAAAATTGCTGTGCTGGTGCAGACAGGGGCACCCGACATGCCTGCGTTGTCGTTTTCACCCGGGCACTCTTTGGGCGGGCGCAGCACGCAGAAACACCTAGATTGCAGATAAGCGCCTTTTCCCATTGACCGCGACGAACAGAGAAGATGCACAAGCTTCTTGCCATTGCGGCCGAACGGAAGGAGATATTTGCTCAAAACTTGCTGTGCTGGTGCAGACAGTGGCACCCGACATGCCTGCGTTGTCGTTTTCACCCGGGCACTCTTTGGGCGGGCGCAGCACGCAGAAACACCTAGATTGCAGATAAGCGCCTTTTCCCATTGACCGCGACGAACAGAGAAGATGCACAAGCTTCTTGCCATTGCGGCCGAACGGAAGGAGATATTTGCTCTAAACTTGCTGTGCTGGTGCAGACAGTGGCACCCGACATGCCTGCGTTGTCGTTTTCACCCGGGCACTCTTTGGGCGGGCGCAGCACGCAGAAACACCTAGATTGCAGATAAGCGCCTTTTCCCATTGACCGCGACGAACAGAGAGGATGCACAAGCTTCTTGCCATTGCGGCCGAACGGAAGGAGATATTTGCTCAAAACTTGCTGTGCTGGTGCAGACAGTGGCACCCGACATGCCTGCGTTGTCGTTTTTACCCGGGCACTCTTTGGGCGGGCGCAGCACGCAGAAACACCTAGATTGCAGATAAGCGCCTTTTCCCATTGACCGCGACGAACAGAGAAGATGCACAAGCTTCTTACCATTGAGGCCGAACGGAAGGAGATATTTGCTCAAAACTTGCTGTGCTGGTGCAGACAGTGGCACCCGACATGCCTGCGTTGTCGTTTTCACCCGGGCACTCTTTGGGCGGGCGCAGCACGCAGAAACACCTAGATTGCAGATAAGCGCCTTTTCCCATTGACCGCGACGAACAGACAAGATGTACAAGCTTCTTGCCATTGCGGCCGAACGGAAGGAGATATTTGCTCAAAACTTGCTGTGCTGGTGCAGACAGTGGCACCCGACATGCCTGCGTTGTCGTTTTCACCCGGGCACTCTTTGGGCGGGCGCAGCACGCAGAAACACCTAGATTGCAGATAAGCGCCTTTTCTCATTGACCGCGACGAACAGAGAAGATGCACAAGCTTCTTACCATTGAGGCCGAACGGAAGGAGATATTTGCTCAAAACTTGCTGTGCTGGTGCAGACAGTGGCACCCGACATGCCTGCGTTGTCGATTTAACCCGGGCACTCTTTGGGCGGGCGCAGCACGCAGAAACACCTAGATTGCAGATAAGCGCCTTTTCCCATTGACCGCGACGAACAGAGAGGATGCACAAGCTTCTTGCCATTGCGGCCGAACGGAAGGAAATATTTGCTCAAAACTTGCTGTGCTGGTGCAGACAGTGGCACCCGACATGCCTGCGTTGTCGTTTTCACCCGGGCACTCTTTGGGCGGGCGCAGCACGCAGAAACACCTAGATTGCAGATAAGCGCCTTTTCCCATTGACCGCGACGAACAGAGAGGATGCACAAGCTTCTTGCCATTGCGGCCGAACGGAAGGAGATATTTGCTCAAAACTTGCTGTGCTGGTGCAGACAGTGGCACCCGACATGCCTGCGTTGTCGTTTTCACCCGGGCACTCTTTGGGCGGGCGCAGCACGCAGAAACACCTAGATTGCAGATAAGCGCCTTTTCTCATTGACCGCGACGAACAGAGAAGATGCACAAGCTTCCTACCATTGAGGCCGAACGGAAGGAGATATTTGCTCAAAACTTGCTGTGCTGGTGCAGACAGTGGCACCCGACATGCCTGCGTTGTCGTTTTCACCCGGGTACTCTTTGGGCGGACGCAGCACGCAGAAACACCTAGATTGCAGATAAGCGCCTTTTCCCATTGACCGCGACGAACAGAGAAGATGCACAAGCTTCTTGCCATTGCGGCCGAACGGAAGGAGATATTTGCTCAAAACTTGCTGTGCTGGTGCAGACAGTGGCACCCGACATGCCTGCGTTGTCGTTTTCACCCGGGCACTCTTTGGGCGGGCGCAGCACGCAGAAACACCTAGATTGCAGATAAGCGCCTTTTCCCATTGACCGCGACGAACAGAGAGGATGCACAAGCTTCTTGCCATTGCGGCCGAATGGAAGGAGATATTTGCTCAAAAATTGCTGTGCTGGTGCAGACAGGGGCACCCGACATGCCTGCGTTGTCGTTTTCACCCGGGCACTCTTTGGGCGGGCGCAGCACGCAGAAACACCTAGATTGCAGATAAGCGCCTTTTCCCATTGACCGCGACGAACAGACAAGATGTACAAGCTTCTTGCCATTGCGGCCGAACGGAAGGAGATATTTGCTCAAAACTTGCTGTGCTGGTGCAGACAGTGGCACCCGACATGCCTGCGTTGTCGTTTTCACCCGGGCACTCTTTGGGCGGGCGCAGCACGCAGAAACACCTAGATTGCAGATAAGCGCCTTTTCCCATTGACCGCGACGAACAGAGAGGATGCACAAGCTTCTTGCCATTGCGGCCGAACGGAAGGAGATATTTGCTCAAAACTTGCTGTGCTGGTGCAGACAGTGGCACCCGACATGCCTGCGTTGTCGTTTTCACCCGGGCACTCTTTGGGCGGGCGCAGCACGCAGAAACACCTAGATTGCAGATAAGCGCCTTTTCCCATTGACCGCGACGAACAGAGAAGATGCACAAGCTTCTTACCATTGAGGCCGAACGGAAGGAGATATTTGCTCAAAACTTGCTGTGCTGGTGCAGACAGTGGCACCCGACATGCCTGCGTTGTCGATTTAACCCGGGCACTCTTTTGGCGGGCGCAGCACGCAGAAACACCTAGATTGCAGATAAGCGCCTTTTCCCATTGACCGCGACGAACAGAGAGGATGCACAAGCTTCTTGCCATTGCGGCCGAACGGAAGGAGATATTTGCTCAAAACTTGCTGTGCTGATGCAGACAGTGGCACTAGACATGCCTGCGTTGTCGTTTTCACCCGGGCACTCTTTGGGCGGGCGCAGCACGCAGAAACACCTAGATTGCAGATAAGCGCCTTTTCCCATTGACCGCGACGAACAGAGAAGATGCACAAGCTTCTTGCCATTGCGGCCGAACGGAAGGAGATATTTGCTCAAAACTTGCTGTGCTGGTGCAGACAGTGGCACCCGACATGCCTGCGTTGTTGTTTTCACCCGGGCACTCTTTAGGCGGGCGCAGCACGCAGAAACACCTAGATTGCAGATAAGCGCCTTTTCCCATTGACCGCGACGAACAGAGAGGATGCACAAGCTTCTTGCCATTGCGGCCGAATTGAAGGAGATATTTGCTTAAAAATTGCTGTGCTGGTGCAGACAGGGGCACCCGACATGCCTGCGTTGTCGTTTTCACCCGGGCACTCTTTGGGCGGGCGCAGCACGCAGAAACACCTAGATTGCAGATAAGCGCCTTTTCCCATTGACCGCAACGAACAGAGAAGATGCACAAGCTTCTTGCCATTGCGGCCGAACGGAAGGAGATATTTGCTCAAAACTTGCTGTGCTGGTGCAGACAGTGGCACCCGACATGACTGCGTTGTCGTTTTCACCCGGGCACTCTTTGGGCGGGCGCAGCACGCAGAAACACCTAGATTGCAGATAAGCGCCTTTTCCCATTGACCGCGACGAACAGAGAGGATGCACAAGCTTCTTGCCATTACGGCCGAATGGAAGGAGCTATTTGCTCAAAAATTGCTGTGCTGGTGCAGACAGGGGCACCCGACATGCCTGCGTTGTCGTTTTCACCCGGGCACTCTTTGGGCGGGCGCAGCACGCCAAAACACCTAGATTGCAGATAAGCCCCTTTTCCCATTGACCGCGACGAACAGAGAAGATGCACAAGCTTCTTGCCATTGCGGCCGAACGGAAGGAGATATTTGCTCAAAACTTGCTGTGCTGGTGCAGACAGTGGCACCCGACATGCCTGCGTTGTCGTTTTCACCCGGGCACTCTTTGGGCGGGCGCAGCACGCAGAAACACCTAGATTGCCGATAAGCGCCTTTTCTCATTGACCGCGACGAACAGAGAAGATGCACAAGCTTCTTACCATTGAGGCCGAACGGAAGGAGATATTTGCTCAAAACTTGCTGTGCTGGTGCAGACAGTGGCACCCGACATGCCTGCGTTGTCGATTTAACCCGGGCACTCTTTGGGCGGGCGCAGCACGCAGAAACACCTAGATTGCAGATAAGCGCCTTTTCCCATTGACCGCGACGAACAGAGAAGATGCA
The DNA here is from genome assembly GCF_029499605.1 of Hyla sarda. Taxonomy (NCBI): domain Eukaryota; kingdom Metazoa; phylum Chordata; class Amphibia; order Anura; family Hylidae; genus Hyla; species Hyla sarda. The sequence continues at coordinate 136,333 of NW_026610850.1, forward strand.
CAAGCTTCTTGCCATTGCGGCCGAACGGAAGGAGATATTTGCTCAAAACTTGCTGTGCTGGTGCAGACAGTGGCACCCGACATGCCTGCGTTGTCGTTTTCACCCGGGCACTCTTTGGGCGGGCGCAGCACGCAGAAACACCTAGATTGCAGATAAGCGCCTTTTCCCATTGACCGCGACGAACAGAGAGGATGCACAAGCTTCTTGCCATTGCGGCCGAATGGAAGGAGATATTTGCTCAAAAATTGCTGTGCTGGTGCAGACAGGGGCACCCGACATGCCTGCGTTGTCGTTTTCACCCGGGCACTCTTTGGGCGGGCGCAGCACGCAGAAACACCTAGATTGCAGATAAGCGCCTTTTCCCATTGACCGCGACGAACAGACAAGATGCACAAGCTTCTTGCCATTGCGGCCGAACGGAAGGAGATATTTGCTCAAAACTTGCTGTGCTGGTGCAGACAGTGGCACCCGACATGCCTGCGTTGTCGTTTTCACCCGGGCACTCTTTGGGCGGGCGCAGCACGCAGAAACACCTAGATTGCAGATAAGCGCCTTTTCCCATTGACCGCGACGAACAGAGAGGATGCACAAGCTTCTTGCCATTGCGGCCGAACGGAAGGAGATATTTGCTCAAAACTTGCTGTGCTGGTGCAGACAGTGGCACCCGACATGCCTGCGTTGTCGTTTTCACCCGGGCACTCTTTGGGCGGGCGCAGCACGCAGAAACACCTAGATTGCAGATAAGCGCCTTTTCTCATTGACCGCGACGAACAGAGAAGATGCTCAAGCTTCTTACCATTGAGGCCGAACGGAAGGAGATATTTGCTCAAAACTTGCTGTGCTGGTGCAGACAGTGGCACCCGACATGCCTGCGTTGTCGTTTTCACCCGGGCACTCTTTGGGCGGGCGCAGCACGCAGAAACACCTAGATTGCAGATAAGCGCCTTTTCTCATTGACCGCGACGAACAGAGAAGATGCTCAAGCTTCTTACCATTGAGGCCGAACGGAAGGAGATATTTGCTCAAAACTTGCTGTGCTGGTGCAGACAGTGGCACCCGACATGCCTGCGTTGTCGTTTTCACCCGGGCACTCTTTGGGCGGGCGCAGCACGCAGAAACACCTAGATTGCAGATAAGCGCCTTTTCCCATTGACCGCGACGAACAGAGAAGATGCACAAGCTTCTTGCCATTGCGGCCGAACGGAAGGAGATATTTGCTCAAAACTTGCTGTGCTGGTGCAGACAGTGGCACCCGACATGCCTGCGTTGTCGTTTTCACCCGGGCACTCTTTGGGCGGGCGCAGCACGCAGAAACACCTAGATTGCAGATAAGCGCCTTTTCCCATTGACCGCGACGAACAGAGAGGATGCACAAGCTTCTTGCCATTGCGGCCGAATGGAAGGAGATATTTGCTCAAAAATTGCTGTGCTGGTGCAGACAGGGGCACCCGACATGCCTGCGTTGTCGTTTTCACCCGGGCACTCTTTGGGCGGGCGCAGCACGCAGAAACACCTAGATTGCAGATAAGCGCCTTTTCCCATTGACCGCGACGAACAGACAAGATGTACAAGCTTCTTGCCATTGCGGCCGAACGGAAGGAGATATTTGCTCAAAACTTGCTGTGCTGGTGCAGACAGTGGCACCCGACATGCCTGCGTTGTCGTTTTCACCCGGGCACTCTTTGGGCGGGCGCAGCACGCAGAAACACCTAGATTGCAGATAAGCGCCTTTTCCCATTGACCGCGACGAACAGAGAGGATGCACAAGCTTCTTGCCATTGCGGCCGAACGGAAGGAGATATTTGCTCAAAACTTGCTGTGCTGGTGCAGACAGTGGCACCCGACATGCCTGCGTTGTCGATTTAACCCGGGCACTCTTTGGGCGGGCGCAGCAAGCAGAAACACCTAGATTGCAGATAAGCGCCTTTTCCCATTGACCGCGACGAACAGACAAGATGTACAAGCTTCTTGCCATTGCGGCCGAACGGAAGGAGATATTTGCTCAAAACTTGCTGTGCTGGTGCAGACAGTGGCACCCGACATGCCTGCGTTGTCGTTTTCACCCGGGCACTCTTTGGGCGGGCGCAGCACGCAGAAACACCTAGATTGCAGATAAGCGCCTTTTCCCATTGACCGCGACGAACAGAGAGGATGCACAAGCTTCTTGCCATTGCGGCCGAATGGAAGGAGATATTTGCTCAAAAATTGCTGTGCTGGTGCAGACAGGGGCACCCGACATGCCTGCGTTGTCGTTTTCACCCGGGCACTCTTTGGGCGGGCGCAGCACGCAGAAACACCTAGATTGCAGATAAGCGCCTTTTCCCATTGACCGCGACGAACAGACAAGATGCACAAGCTTCTTGCCATTGCGGCCGAACGGAAGGAGATATTTGCTCAAAACTTGCTGTGCTGGTGCAGACAGTGGCACCCGACATGCCTGCGTTGTCGTTTTCACCCGGGCACTCTTTGGGCGGGCGCAGCACGCAGAAACACCTAGATTGCAGATAAGCGCCTTTTCCCATTGACCGCGACGAACAGAGAGGATGCACAAGCTTCTTGCCATTGCGGCCGAACGGAAGGAGATATTTGCTCAAAACTTGCTGTGCTGGTGCAGACAGTGGCACCCGACATGCCTGCGTTGTCGTTTTCACCCGGGCACTCTTTGGGCGGGCGCAGCACGCAGAAACACCTAGATTGCAGATAAGCGCCTTTTCTCATTGACCGCGACGAACAGAGAAGATGCACAAGCTTCTTACCATTGAGGCCGAACGGAAGGAGATATTTGCTCAAAACTTGCTGTGCTGGTGCAGACAGTGGCACCCGACATGCCTGCGTTGTCGATTTAACCCGGGCACTCTTTGGGCGGGCGCAGCACGCAGAAACACCTAGATTGCAGATAAGCGCCTTTTCCCATTGACCGCGACGAACAGAGAAGATGCACAAGCTTCTTGCCATTGCGGCCGAACGGAAGGAGATATTTGCTCAAAACTTGCTGTGCTGGTGCAGACAGTGGCACCCGACATGCCTGCGTTGTCGTTTTCACCCGGGCACTCTTTGGGCGGGCGCAGCACGCAGAAACACCTAGATTGCAGATAAGCGCCTTTTCCCATTGACCGCGACGAACAGAGAAGATGCACAAGCTTCTTGCCATTGCGGCCGAACGGAATTAGATATTTGCTCAAAAACTTGCTGTGCTGGTGCAGACAGTGGCACCCGACATGCCTGCGTTGTCGTTTTCACCCGGGCACTCTTTGGGCGGGCGCAGCACGCAGAAACACCTAGATTGCAGATAAGCGCCTTTTCCCATTGACCGCGACGAACAGAGAGGATGCACAAGCTTCTTGCCATTGCGGCCGAAGGGAAGGAGATATTTGCTCAAAAATTGCTGTGCTGGTGCAGACAGGGGCACCCGACATGCCTGCGTTGTCGTTTTCACCAGGGCACTCTTTGGGCGGGCGCAGCACGCAGAAACACCTAGATTGCAGATAAGCGCCTTTTCCCATTGACCGCGACGAACAGACAAGATGCACAAGCTTCTTGCCATTGCGGCCGAACGGAATTAGATATTTGCTCAAAACTTGCTGTGCTGGTGCAGACAGTGGCACCCGACATGCCTGCGTTGTCGTTTTCACCCGGGCACTCTTTGGGCGGGCGCAGCACGCAGAAACACCTAGATTGCAGATAAGCGCCTTTTCCCATTGACCGCGACGAACAGAGAGGATGCACAAGCTTCTTGCCATTGCGGCCGAATGGAAGGAGATATTTGCTCAAAAATTGCTGTTCTGGTGCAGACAGGGGCACCCGACATGCCTGCGTTGTCGTTTTCACCCGGGCACTCTTTGGGCGGGCGCAGCACGCAGAAACACCTAGATTGCAGATAAGCGCCTTTTCCCATTGACCGCGACGAACAGACAAGATGTACAAGCTTCTTGCCATTGCGGCCGAACGGAAGGAGATATTTGCTCAAAACTTGCTGTGCTGGTGCAGACAGTGGCACCCGACATGCCTGCGTTGTCGTTTTCACCCGGGCACTCTTTGGGCGGGCGCAGCACGCAGAAACACCTAGATTGCAGATAAGCGCCTTTTCCCATTGACCGCGACGAACAGAGAGGATGCACAAGCTTCTTGCCATTGCGGCCGAACGGAAGGAGATATTTGCTCAAAACTTGCTGTGCTGGTGCAGACAGTGGCACCCGACATGCCTGCGTTGTCGTTTTCACCCGGGCACTCTTTGGGCGGGCGCAGCACGCAGAAACACCTAGATTGCAGATAAGCGCCTTTTCTCATTGACCGCGACGAACAGAGAAGATGCACAAGCTTCTTACCATTGAGGCCGAACGGAAGGAGATATTTGCTCAAAACTTGCTGTGCTGGTGCAGACAGTGGCACCCGACATGCCTGCGTTGTCGATTTAACCCGGGCACTCTTTGGGCGGGCGCAGCACGCAGAAACACCTAGATTGCAGATAAGCGCCTTTTCCCATTGACCGCGACGAACAGAGAGGATGCACAAGCTTCTTGCCATTGCGGCCGAACGGAAGGAGATATTTGCTCAAAACTTGCTGTGCTGGTGCAGACAGTGGCACCCGACATGCCTGCGTTGTCGTTTTCACCCGGGCACTCTTTGGGCGGGCGCAGCACGCAGAAACACCTAGATTGCAGATAAGCGCCTTTTCCCATTGACCGCGACGAACAGAGAGGATGCACAAGCTTCTTGCCATTGCGGCCGAACGGAAGGAGATATTTGCTCAAAACTTGCTGTGCTGGTGCAGACAGTGGCACCCGACATGCCTGCGTTGTCGTTTTCACCCGGGCACTCTTTGGGCGGGCGCAGCACGCAGAAACACCTAGATTGCAGATAAGCGCCTTTTCTCATTGACCGCGACGAACAGAGAAGATGCACAAGCTTCTTACCATTGAGGCCGAACGGAAGGAGATATTTGCTCAAAACTTGCTGTGCTGGTGCAGACAGTGGCACCCGACATGCCTGCGTTGTGGTTTTCACCCGGGCACTCTTTGGGCGGGCGCAGCACGCAGAAACACCTAGATTGCAGATAAGCGCCTTTTCCCATTGACCGCGACGAACAGAGAAGATGCACAAGCTTCTTGCCATTGCGGCCGAACGGAAGGAGATATTTGCTCAAAACTTGCTGTGCTGGTGCAGACAGTGGCACCCGACATGCCTGCGTTGTCGTTTTCACCCGGGCACTCTTTGGGCGGGCGCAGCACGCAGAAACACCTAGATTGCAGATAAGCGCCTTTTCCCATTGACCGCGACGAACAGAGAGGATGCACAAGCTTCTTGCCATTGCGGCCGAATGGAAGGAGATATTTGCTCAAAAATTGCTGTGCTGGTGCAGATAGGGGCACCCGACATGCCTGCGTTGTCGTTTTCACCCGGGCACTCTTTGGGCGGGCGCAGCACGCAGAAACACCTAGATTGCAGATAAGCGCCTTTTCCCATTGACCGCGACGAACAGACAAGATGTACAAGCTTCTTGCCATTGCGGCCGAACGGAAGGAGATATTTGCTCAAAACTTGCTGTGCTGGTGCAGACAGTGGCACCCGACATGCCTGCGTTGTCGTTTTCACCCGGGCACTCTTTGGGCGGGCGCAGCACGCAGAAACACCTAGATTGCAGATAAGCGCCTTTTCCCATTGACCGCGACGAACAGAGAGGATGCACAAGCTTCTTGCCATTGCGGCCGAACGGAAGGAGATATTTGCTCAAAACTTGCTGTGCTGGTGCAGACAGTGGCACCCGACATGCCTGCGTTGTCGTTTTCACCCGGGCACTCTTTGGGCGGGCGCAGCACGCAGAAACACCTAGATTGCAGATAAGCGCCTTTTCTCATTGACCGCGACGAACAGAGAAGATGCACAAGCTTCTTACCATTGAGGCCGAACGGAAGGAGATATTTGCTCAAAACTTGCTGTGCTGGTGCAGACAGTGGCACCCGACATGCCTGCGTTGTCGTTTTCACCCGGGCACTCTTTGGGCGGGCGCAGCACGCAGAAACACCTAGATTGCAGATAAGCGCCTTTTCCCATTGACCGCGACGAACAGAGAGGATGCACAAGCTTCTTGCCATTGCGGCCGAACGGAAGGAGATATTTGCTCAAAACTTGCTGTGCTGGTGCAGACAGTGGCACCCGACATGCCTGCGTTGTCGTTTTCACCCGGGTACTCTTTGGGCGGACGCAGCACGCAGAAACACCTAGATTGCAGATAAGCGCCTTTTCCCATTGACCGCGACGAACAGAGAAGATGCACAAGCTTCTTGCCATTGCGGCCGAACGGAAGGAGATATTTGCTCAAAACTTGCTGTGCTGGTGCAGACAGTGGCACCCGACATGCCTGCGTTGTCGTTTTCACCCGGGCACTCTTTGGGCGGGCGCAGCACGCAGAAACACCTAGATTGCAGATAAGCGCCTTTTCCCATTGACCGCGACGAACAGAGAGGATGCACAAGCTTCTTGCCATTGCGGCCGAATGGAAGGAGATATTTGCTCAAAAATTGCTGTGCTGGTGCAGACAGGGGCACCCGACATGCCTGCGTTGTCGTTTTCACCCGGGCACTCTTTGGGCGGGCGCAGCACGCAGAAACACCTAGATTGAAGATAAGCGCCTTTTCCCATTGACCGCGACGAACAGAGAAGATGCACAAGCTTCTTGCCATTGCGGCCGAACGGAAGGAGATATTTGCTCAAAACTTGCTGTGCTGGTGCAGACAGTGGCACCCGACATGCCTGCGTTGTCGTTTTCACCCGGGCACTCTTTGGGCGGGCGCAGCACGCAGAAACACCTAGATTGCAGATAAGCGCCTTTTCTCATTGACCGCGACGAACAGAGAAGATGCACAAGCTTCTTACCATTGAGGCCGAACGGAAGGAGATATTTGCTCAAAACTTGCTGTGCTGGTGCAGACAGTGGCACCCGACATGCTTGCGTTGTCGATTTAACCCGGGTACTCTTTGGGCGGGCGCAGCACGCAGAAACACCTAGATTGCAGATAAGCGCCTTTTCCCATTGACCGCGACGAACAGAGAAGATGCACAAGCTTCTTGCCATTGAGGCCGAACGGAAGGAGATATTTGCTCAAAACTTGCTGTGCTGGTGCAGACAGTGGCACCCGACATGCCTGCATTGTCGTTTTCACCCGGGCACTCTTTGGGCGGGTGCAGCACGCAGAAACACCTAGATTGCAGATAAGCGCCTTTTCCCATTGACCGCGACGAACAGAGAAGATGCACAAGCTTCTTGCCATTGCGGCCGAACGGAAAGAGATATTTGCTCAAAACTTGCTGTGCTGGTGCAGACAGTGGCACCCGACATGCCTGCGTTGACGTTTCCACCCGGGCACTCTTTGGGCGGGTGCAGCACGCAGAAACACCTAGATTGCAGATAAGCGCCTTTTCCCATTGACCGCGACGAACAGACAAGATGCACAAGCTTCTTGCCATTGCGGCCGAACGGAAGGAGATATTTGCTCAAAACTTGCTGTGCTGGTGCAGACAGTGGCACCCGACATGCCTGCGTTGTCGTTTTCACCCGGGCACTCTTTGGGCGGGCGCAGCACGCAGAAACACCTAGATTGCAGATAAGCGCCTTTTCTCATTGACCGCGACGAACAGAGAAGATGCACAAGCTTCTTGCCATTGCGGCCGAACGGAAGGAGATATTTGCTCAAAACTTGCTGTGCTGGTGCAGACAGTGGCACCCGACATGCCTGCGTTGTCGTTTTCACCCGGGCACTCTTTGGGCGGGCGCAGCACGCAGAAACACCTAGATTGCAGATAAGCGCCTTTTCCCATTGACCGCGACGAACAGAGAGGATGCACAAGCTTCTTGCCATTGCGGCCGAACGGAAGGAGATATTTGCTCAAAACTTGCTGTGCTGGTGCAGACAGTGGCACCCGACATGCCTGCGTTGTCGTTTTCACCCGGGCACTCTTTGGGCGGGCGCAGCACGCAGAAACACCTAGATTGCAGATAAGCGCCTTTTCCCATTGACCGCGACGAACAGAGAAGATGCACAAGCTTCTTGCCATTGCGGCCGAACGGAATTAGATATTTGCTCAAAACTTGCTGTGCTGGTGCAGACAGTGGCACCCGACATGCCTGCGTTGTCGTTTTCAACCGGGCACTCTTTGGGCGGGCGCAGCACGCAGAAACACCTAGATTGCAGATAAGCGCCTTTTCCCATTGACCGCGACGAACAGAGAGGATGCACAAGCTTCTTGCCATTGCGGCCGAATGGAAGGAGATATTTGCTCAAAAATTGCTGTGCTGGTGCAGACAGGGGCACCCGACATGCCTGCGTTGTCGTTTTCACCAGGGCACTCTTTGGGCGGGCGCAGCACGCAGAAACACCTAGATTGCAGATAAGCGCCTTTTCCCATTGACCGCGACGAACAGACAAGATGCACAAGCTTCTTGCCATTGCGGCCGAACGGAAGGAGATATTTGCTCAAAACTTGCTGTGCTGGTGCAGACAGTGGCACCCGACATGCCTGCGTTGTCGTTTTCACCCGGGCACTCTTTGGGCGGGCGCAGCACGCAGAAACACCTAGATTGCAGATAAGCGCCTTTTCCCATTGACCGCGACGAACAGAGAGGATGCACAAGCTTCTTGCCATTGCGGCCGAACGGAAGGAGATATTTGCTCAAAACTTGCTGTGCTGGTGCAGACAGTGGCACCCGACATGCCTGCGTTGTCGTTTTCACCCGGGCACTCTTTGGGCGGGCGCAGAACGCAGAAACACCTAGATTGCAGATAAGCGCCTTTTCTCATTGACCGCGACGAACAGAGAAGATGCACAAGCTTCTTACCATTGAGGCCGAACGGAAGGAGATATTTGCTCAAAACTTGCTGTGCTGGTGCAGACAGTGGCACCCGACATGCCTGCGTTGTCGATTTAACCCGGGCACTCTTTGGGCGGGCGCAGCACGCAGAAACACCTAGATTGCAGATAAGCGCCTTTTCCCATTGACCGCGACGAACAGAGAAGATGCACAAGCTTCTTGCCATTGCGGCCGAACGGAAGGAGATATTTGCTCAAAACTTGCTGTGCTGGTGCAGACAGTGGCACCCAACATGCCTGCGTTGTCGTTTTCACCCGGGCACTCTTTGGGCGGGCGCAGCTCGCAGAAACACCTAGATTGCAGATAAGCGCCTTTTCCCATTGACCGCGACGAACAGAGAAGATGCACAAGCTTCTTGCCATTGCGGCCGAACGGAAGGAGATATTTGCTCAAAACTTGCTGTGCTGGTGCAGACAGTGGCACCCGACATGCCTGCGTTGTCGTTTTCACCCGGGCACTCTTTGGGCGGGCGCAGCACGCAGAAACACCTAGATTGCAGATAAGCGCCTTTTCCCATTGACCGCGACGAACAGAGAGGATGCACAAGCTTCTTGCCATTGCGGCCGAACGGAAGGAGATATTTGCTCAAAACTTGCTGTGCTGGTGCAGACAGTGGCACCCGACATGCCTGCGTTGTCGTTTTCACCCGGGCACTCTTTGGGCGGGCGCAGCACGCAGAAACACCTAGATTGCAGATAAGCGCCTTTTCCCATTGACCGCGACGAACAGAGAGGATGCACAAGCTTCTTGCCATTGCGGCCGAACGGAAGGAGATATTTGCTCAAAACTTGCTGTGCTGGTGCAGACAGTGGCACCCGACATGCCTGCGTTGTCGTTTTCACCCGGGCACTCTTTGGGCGGGCGCAGCACGCAGAAACACCTAGATTGCAGATAAGCGCCTTTTCTCATTGACCGCGACGAACAGAGAAGATGCACAAGCTTCTTACCATTGAGGCCGAACGGAAGGAGATATTTGCTCAAAACTTGCTGTGCTGGTGCAGACAGTGGCACCCGACATGCCTGCGTTGTCGATTTAACCCGGGCACTCTTTGGGCGGGCGCAGCACGCAGAAACACCTAGATTGCAGATAAGCGCCTTTTCCCATTGACCGCGACGAACAGAGAGGATGCACAAGCTTCTTGCCATTGCGGCCGAACGGAAGGAGATATTTGCTCAAAACTTGCTGTGCTGGTGCAGACAGTGGCACCCGACATGCCTGCGTTGTCGTTTTCACCCGGGCACTCTTTGGGCGGGCGCAGCACGCAGAAACACCTAGATTGCAGATAAGCGCCTTTTCCCATTGACCGCGACGAACAGAGAGGATGCACAAGCTTCTTGCCATTGCGGCCGAATGGAAGGAGATATTTGCTCAAAAATTGCTGTGCTGGTGCAGACAGGGGCACCCGACATGCCTGCGTTGTCGTTTTCACCCGGGCACTCTTTGGGCGGGCGCAGCACGCAGAAACACCTAGATTGCAGATAAGCGCCTTTTCCCATTGACCGCGACGAACAGACAAGATGTACAAGCTTCTTGCCATTGCGGCCGAACGGAAGGAGATATTTGCTCAAAATTTGCTGTGCTGGTGCAGACAGTGGCACCCGACATGCCTGCGTTGTCGTTTTCACCCGGGCACTCTTTGGGCGGGCGCAGCACGCAGAAACACCTAGATTGCAGATAAGCGCCTTTTCCCATTGACCGCGACGAACAGAGAGGATGCACAAGCTTCTTGCCATTGCGGCCGAACGGAAGGAGATATTTGCTAAAAACTTGCTGTGCTGGTGCAGACAGTGGCACCCGACATGCCTGCGTTGTCGTTTTCACCCGGGCACTCTTTGGGCGGGCGCAGCACGCAGAAACACCTAGATTGCAGATAAGCGCCTTTTCTCATTGACCGCGACGAACAGAGAAGATGCACAAGCTTCTTACCATTGAGGCCGAACGGAAGGAGATATTTGCTCAAAACTTGCTGTGCTGGTGCAGACAGTGGCACCCGACATGCCTGCGTTGTCGATTTAACCCGGGCACTCTTTGGGCGGGCGCAGCACGCAGAAACACCTAGATTGCAGATAAGCGCCTTTTCCCATTGACCGCGACGAACAGAGAGGATGCACAAGCTTCTTGCCATTGCGGCCGAACGGAAGGAGATATTTGCTCAAAACTTGCTGTGCTGGTGCAGACAGTGGCACCCGACATGCCTGCGTTGTCGTTTTCACCCGGGCACTCTTTGGGCGGGCGCAGCACGCAGAAACACCTAGATTGCAGATAAGCGCCTTTTCCCATTGACCGCGACGAACAGAGAGGATGCACAAGCTTCTTGCCATTGCGGCCGAATGGAAGGAGATATTTGCTCAAAAATTGCTGTGCTGGTGCAGACAGGGGCACCCGACATGCCTGCGTTGTCGTTTTCACCCGGGCACTCTTTGGGCGGGCGCAGCACGCAGAAACACCTAGATTGCAGATAAGCGCCTTTTCCCATTGACCGCGACGAACAGACAAGATGTACAAGCTTCTTGCCATTGCGGCCGAACGGAAGGAGATATTTGCTCAAAATTTGCTGTGCTGGTGCAGACAGTGGCACCCGACATGCCTGCGTTGTCGTTTTCACCCGGGCACTCTTTGGGCGGGCGCAGCACGCAGAAACACCTAGATTGCAGATAAGCGCCTTTTCCCATTGACCGCGAAGAACAGAGAGGATGCACAAGCTTCTTGCCATTGCGGCCGAACGGAAGGAGATATTTGCTAAAAACTTGCTGTGCTGGTGCAGACAGTGGCACCCGACATGCCTGCGTTGTCGTTTTCACCCGGGCACTCTTTGGGCGGGCGCAGCACGCAGAAACACCTAGATTGCAGATAAGCGCCTTTTCTCATTGACCGCGACGAACAGAGAAGATGCACAAGCTTCTTACCATTGAGGCCGAACGGAAGGAGATATTTGCTCAAAACTTGCTGTGCTGGTGCAGACAGTGGCACCCGACATGCCTGCGTTGTCGATTTAACCCGGGCACTCTTTGGGCGGGCGCAGCACGCAGAAACACCTAGATTGCAGATAAGCGCCTTTTCCCATTGACCGCGACGAACAGAGAGGATGCACAAGCTTCTTGCCATTGCGGCCGAACGGAAGGAGATATTTGCTCAAAACTTGCTGTGCTGGTGCAGACAGTGGCACCCGACATGCCTGCGTTGTCGTTTTCACCCGGGCACTCTTTGGGCGGGCGCAGCACGCAGAAACACCTAGATTGCAGATAAGCGCCTTTTCCCATTGACCGCGACGAACAGAGAGGATGCACAAGCTTCTTGCCATTGCGGCCGAATGGAAGGAGATATTTGCTCAAAACTTGCTGTGCTGGTGCAGACAGTGGCACCCGACATGCCTGCGTTGTCGTTTTCACCCGGGCACTCTTTGGGCGGGCGCAGCACGCAGAAACACCTAGATTGCAGATAAGCGCCTTTTCCCATTGACCGCGACGAACAGAGAGGATGCACAAGCTTCTTGCCATTGTGGCCGAACGGAAGGAGATATTTGCTCAAAACTTGCTGTGCTGGTGCAGACAGTGGCACCCGACATGCCTGCGTTGTCGTTTTCACCCGGGCACTCTTTGGGCGGGCGCAGCACGCAGAAACACCTAGATTGCAGATAAGCGCCTTTTCTCTTTGACCGCGACGAACAGAGAAGATGCACAAGCTGCTTACCATTGAGGCCGAACGGAAGGAGATATTTGCTCAAAACTTGCTGTGCTGGTGCAGACAGTGGCACCCGACATGCCTGCGTTGTCGATTTAACCCGGGCACTCTTTTGGCGGGCGCAGCACGCAGAAACACCTAGATTGCAGATAAGCGCCTTTTCCCATTGACCGCGACGAACAGAGAAGATGCACAAGCTTCTTGCCATTGCGGCCGAACGGAAGGAGATATTTGCTCAAAACTTGCTGTGCTGGTGCAGACAGTGGCACCCGACATGCCTGCGTTGTCGTTTTCACCCGGGCACTCTTTGGGCGGGCGCAGCACGCAGAAACACCTAGATTGCAGATAAGCGCCTTTTCTCATTGACCGCGACGAACAGAGAAGATGCACAAGCTTCTTACCATTGAGGCCGAACGGAAGGAGATATTTGCTCAAAACTTGCTGTGCTGGTGCAGACAGTGGCACCCGACATGCCTGCGTTGTCGATTTAACCCGGGCACTCTTTGGGCGGGCGCAGCACGCAGAAACACCTAGATTGCAGATAAGCGCCTTTTCCCATTGACCGCGACGAACAGACAAGATGTACAAGCTTCTTGCCATTGCGGCCGAACGGAAGGAGATATTTGCTCAAAACTTGCTGTGCTGGTGCAGACAGTGGCACCCGACATGCCTGCGTTGTCGTTTTCACTCGGGCACTCTTTGGGCGGGCGCATCACGCAGAAACACCTAGATTGCAGATAAGCGCCTTTTCCCATTGACCGCGACGAACAGAGAGGATGCACAAGCTTCTTGCCATTGCGGCCGAATGGAAGGAGATATTTGCTCAAAAATTGCTGTGCTGGTGCAGACAGGGGCACCCGACATGCCTGCGTTGTCGTTTTCACCCGGGCACTCTTTGGGCGGGCGCAGCACGCAGAAACACCTAGATTGCAGATAAGCGCCTTTTCCCATTGACCGCGACGAACAGACAAGATGCACAAGCTTCTTGCCATTGCGGCCGAACGGAAGGAGATATTTGCTCAAAACTTGCTGTGCTGGTGCAGACAGTGGCACCCGACATGCCTGCGTTGTCGTTTTCACCCGGGCACTCTTTGGGCGGGCGCAGCACGCAGAAACACCTAGATTGCAGATAAGCGCCTTTTCCCATTGACCGCGACGAACAGAGAGGATGCACAAGCTTCTTGCCATTGCGGCCGAACGGAAGGAGATATTTGCTCAAAACTTGCTGTGCTGGTGCAGACAGTGGCACCCGACATGCCTGCGTTGTCGTTTTCACCCGGGCACTCTTTGGGCGGGCGCAGCACGCAGAAACACCTAGATTGCAGATAAGCGCCTTTTCTCATTGACCGCGACGAACAGAGAAGATGCACAAGCTTCTTACCATTGAGGCCGAACGGAAGGAGATATTTGCTCAAAACTTGCTGTGCTGGTGCAGACAGTGGCACACGACATGCCTGCGTTGTCGTTTTCACCCGGGCACTCTTTGGGCGGGCGCAGCACGCAGAAACACCTAGATTGCAGATAAGCGCCTTTTCCCATTGACCGCGACGAACAGAGAGGATGCACAAGCTTCTTGCCATTGCGGCCGAATGGAAGGAGATATTTGCTCAAAAATTGCTGTGCTGGTGCAGACAGGGGCACCCGACATGCCTGCGTTGTCGTTTTCACCCGGGCACTCTTTGGGCGGGCGCAGCACGCAGAAACACCTAGATTGCAGATAAGCGCCTTTTCCCATTGACCGCGACGAACAGACAAGATGCACAAGCTTCTTTCCATTGCGGCCGAACGGAAGGAGATATTTGCTCAAAACTTGCTGTGCTGGTGCAGACAGTGGCACCCGACATGCCTGCGTTGTCGTTTTCACCCGGGCGCTCTTTGGGCGGGCGCAGCACGCAGAAACACCTAGATTGCAGATAAGCGCCTTTTCCCATTGACCGCGACGAACAGACAAGATGCACAAGCTTCTTGCCATTGCGGCCGAACGGAAGGAGATATTTGCTCAAAACTTGCTGTGCTGGTGCAGACAGTGGCACCCGACATGCCTGCGTTGTCGTTTTCACCCGGGCACTCTTTGGGCGGGCGCAGCACGCAGAAACACCTAGATTGCAGATAAGCGCCTTTTCCCATTGACTGCGACGAACATAGAAGATGCACAAGCTTCTTGCCATTGCGGCCGAACGGAAGGAGATATTTGCTCAAAACTTGCTGTGCTGATGCAGACAGTGGCACCCGACGTGCCTGCATTGTCGTTTTCACCCGGGCACTCTTTGGGCGGGCGCAGCACGCAGAAACACCTAGATTGCAGATAAGCGCCTTTTCCCATTGACCGCGACGAACAGAGAAGATGCACAAGCTTCTTGCCATTGCGGCCGAACGGAAGGAGATATTTGCTCAAAACTTGCTGTGCTGGTGCAGACAGTGGCACCCGACATGCCTGCATTGTCGTTTTCACCAGGGCACTCTTTGGGCGGGCGCAGCACGCAGAAACACCTAGATTGCAGATAAGCGCCTTTTCCCATTGACCGCGACGAACAGAGAAGATGCACAAGCTTCTTGCCATTGCGGCCGAATGGAAGGAGATATTTGCTCAAAAATTGCTGTGCTGGTGCAGACAGGGGCACCCGACATGCCTGCGTTGTCGTTTTCACCCGGGCACTCTTTGGGCGGGCGCAGCACGCAGAAACACCTAGATTGAAGATAAGCGCCTTTTCCCATTGACCGCGACGAACAGAGAAGATGCACAAGCTTCTTGCCATTGCGGCCGAACGGAAGGAGATATTTGCTCAAAACTTGCTGTGCTGGTGCAGACAGTGGCACCCGACATGCCAGCGTTGTCGTTTTCACCCGGGCACTCTTTGGGCGGGCGCAGCACGCAGAAACACCTAGATTGCAGATAAGCGCCTTTTCTCATTGACCGCGACGAACAGAGAAGATGCACAAGCTTCTTACCATTGAGGCCGAACGGAAGGAGATATTTGCTCAAAACTTGCTGTGCTGGTGCAGACAGTGGCACCCGACATGCCTGCGTTGTCGATTTAACCCGGGCACTCTTTGGGCGGGCGCAGCACGCAGAAACACCTAGATTGCAGATAAGCGCCTTTTCCCATTGACCGCGACGAACAGAGAAGATGCACAAGCTTCTTGCCATTGAGGCCGAACGGAAGGAGATATTTGCTCAAAACTTGCTGTGCTGGTGCAGACAGTGGCACCCGACATGCCTGCATTGTCGTTTTCACCCGGGCACTCTTTGGGCGGGCGCAGCACGCAGAAACACCTAGATTGCAGATAAGCGCCTTTTCTCATTGACCGCGACGAACAGAGAAGATGCACAAGCTTCTTACCATTGAGGCCGAACGGAAGGAGATATTTGCTCAAAACTTGCTGTGCTGGTGCAGACAGTGGCACACGACATGCCTGCGTTGTCGTTTTCACCCGGGCACTCTTTGGGCGGGCGCAGCACGCAGAAACACCTAGATTGCAGATAAGCGCCTTTTCCCATTGACCGCGACGAACAGAGAGGATGCACAAGCTTCTTGCCATTGCGGCCGAATGGAAGGAGATATTTGCTCAAAAATTGCTGTGCTGGTGCAGACAGGGGCACCCGACATGCCTGCGTTGTCGTTTTCACCCGGGCACTCTTTGGGCGGGCGCAGCACGCAGAAACACCTAGATTGCAGATAAGCGCCTTTTCCCATTGACCGCGACGAACAGACAAGATGCACAAGCTTCTTTCCATTGCGGCCGAACGGAAGGAGATATTTGCTCAAAACTTGCTGTGCTGGTGCAGACAGTGGCACCCGACATGCCTGCGTTGTCGTTTTCACCCGGGCACTCTTTGGGCGGGCGCAGCACGCAGAAACACCTAGATTGCAGATAAGCGCCTTTTCCCATTGACCGCGACGAACAGACAAGATGCACAAGCTTCTTGCCATTGCGGCCGAACGGAAGGAGATATTTGCTCAAAACTTGCTGTGCTGGTGCAGACAGTGGCACCCGACATGCCTGCGTTGTCGTTTTCACCCGGGCACTCTTTGGGCGGGCGCAGCACGCAGAAACACCTAGATTGCAGATAAGCGCCTTTTCCCATTGACTGCGACGAACATAGAAGATGCACAAGCTTCTTGCCATTGCGGCCGAACGGAAGGAGATATTTGCTCAAAACTTGCTGTGCTGATGCAGACAGTGGCACCCGACGTGCCTGCATTGTCGTTTTCACCCGGGCACTCTTTGGGCGGGCGCAGCACGCAGAAACACCTAGATTGCAGATAAGCGCCTTTTCCCATTGACCGCGACGAACAGAGAAGATGCACAAGCTTCTTGCCATTGCGGCCGAACGGAAGGAGATATTTGCTCAAAACTTGCTGTGCTGGTGCAGACAGTGGCACCCGACATGCCTGCGTTGTCGTTTTCACCCGGGCACTCTTTGGGCGGGCGCAGCACGCAGAAACACCTAGATTGCAGATAAGCGCCTTTTCCCATTGACCGCGACGAACAGAGAGGATGCACAAGCTTCTTGCCATTGCGGCCGAATGGAAGGAGATATTTGCTCAAAAATTGCTGTGCTGGTGCAGACAGGGGCACCCGACATGCCTGCGTTGTCGTTTTCACCCGGGCACTCTTTGGGCGGGCGCAGCACGCAGAAACACCTAGATTGAAGATAAGCGCCTTTTCCCATTGACCGCGACGAACAGAGAAGATGCACAAGCTTCTTGCCATTGCGGCCGAACGGAAGGAGATATTTGCTCAAAACTTGCTGTGCTGGTGCAGACAGTGGCACCCGACATGCCTGCGTTGTCGTTTTCACCCGGGCACTCTTTGGGCGGGCGCAGCACGCAGAAACACCTAGATTGCAGATAAGCGCCTTTTCTCATTGACCGCGACGAACAGAGAAGATGCACAAGCTTCTTACCATTGAGGCCGAACGGAAGGAGATATTTGCTCAAAACTTGCTGTGCTGGTGCAGACAGTGGCACACGACATGCCTGCGTTGTCGTTTTCACCCGGGCACTCTTTGGGCGGGCGCAGCACGCAGAAACACCTAGATTGCAGATAAGCGCCTTTTCCCATTGACCGCGACGAACAGAGAGTATGCACAAGCTTCTTGCCATTGCGGCCGAATGGAAGGAGATATTTGCTCAAAAATTGCTGTGCTGGTGCAGACAGGGGCACCCGACATGCCTGCGTTGTCGTTTTCACCCGGGCACTCTTTGGGCGGGCGCAGCACGCAGAAACACCTAGATTGCAGATAAGCGCCTTTTCCCATTGACCGCGACGAACAGACAAGATGCACAAGCTTCTTTCCATTGCGGCCGAACGGAAGGAGATATTTGCTCAAAACTTGCTGTGCTGGTGCAGACAGTGGCACCCGACATGCCTGCGTTGTCGTTTTCACCCGGGCACTCTTTGGGCGGGCGCAGCACGCAGAAACACCTAGATTGCAGATAAGCGCCTTTTCCCATTGACCGCGACGAACAGACAAGATGCACAAGCTTCTTGCCATTGCGGCCGAACGGAAGGAGATATTTGCTCAAAACTTGCTGTGCTGGTGCAGACAGTGGCACCCGACATGCCTGCGTTGTCGTTTTCACCCGGGCACTCTTTGGGCGGGCGCAGCACGCAGAAACACCTAGATTGCAGATAAGCGCCTTTTCCCATTGACTGCGACGAACATAGAAGATGCACAAGCTTCTTGCCATTGCGGCCGAACGGAAGGAGATATTTGCTCAAAACTTGCTGTGCTGATGCAGACAGTGGCACCCGACGTGCCTGCATTGTCGTTTTCACCCGGGCACTCTTTGGGCGGGCGCAGCACGCAGAAACACCTAGATTGCAGATAAGCGCCTTTTCCCATTGACCGCGACGAACAGAGAAGATGCACAAGCTTCTTGTCATTGCGGCCGAACGGAAGGAGATATTTGCTCAAAACTTGCTGTGCTGGTGCAGACAGTGGCACCCGACATGCCTGCATTGTCGTTTTCACCCGGGCACTCTTTGGGCGGGCGCAGCACGCAGAAACACCTAGATTGCAGATAAGCGCCTTTTCCCATTGACCGCGACGAACAGAGAAGATGCACAAGCTTCTTGCCATTGCGGCCGAATGGAAGGAGATATTTGCTCAAAAATTGCTGTGCTGGTGCAGACAGGGGCACCCGACATGCCTGCGTTGTCGTTTTCACCCGGGCACTCTTTGGGCGGGCGCAGCACGCAGAAACACCTAGATTGAAGATAAGCGCCTTTTCCCATTGACCGCGACGAACAGAGAAGATGCACAAGCTTCTTGCCATTGCGGCCGAACGGAAGGAGATATTTGCTCAAAACTTGCTGTGCTGGTGCAGACAGTGGCACCCGACATGCCTGCGTTGTCGTTTTCACCCGGGCACTCTTTGGGCGGGCGCAGCACGCAGAAACACCTAGATTGCAGATAAGCGCCTTTTCTCATTGACCGCGACGAACAGAGAAGATGCACAAGCTTCTTACCATTGAGGCCGAACGGAAGGAGATATTTGCTCAAAACTTGCTGTGCTGGTGCAGACAGTGGCACCCGACATGCCTGCGTTGTCGATTTAACCCGGGCACTCTTTGGGCGGGCGCAGCACGCAGAAACACCTAGATTGCAGATAAGCGCCTTTTCCCATTGACCGCGACGAACAGAGAAGATGCACAAGCTTCTTGCCATTGAGGCCGAACGGAAGGAGATATTTGCTCAAAACTTGCTGTGCTGGTGCAGACAGTGGCACCCGACATGCCTGCATTGTCGTTTTCACCCGGGCACTCTTTGGGCGGGCGCAGCACGCAGAAACACCTAGATTGCAGATAAGCGCCTTTTCTCATTGACCGCGACGAACAGAGAAGATGCACAAGCTTCTTACCATTGAGGCCGAACGGAAGGAGATATTTGCTCAAAACTTGCTGTGCTGGTGCAGACAGTGGCACACGACATGCCTGCGTTGTCGTTTTCACCCGGGCACTCTTTGGGCGGGCGCAGCACGCAGAAACACCTAGATTGCAGATAAGCGCCTTTTCCCATTGACCGCGACGAACAGAGAGGATGCACAAGCTTCTTGCCATTGCGGCCGAATGGAAGGAGATATTTGCTCAAAAATTGCTGTGCTGGTGCAGACAGGGGCACCCGACATGCCTGCGTTGTCGTTTTCACCCGGGCACTCTTTGGGCGGGCGCAGCACGCAGAAACACCTAGATTGCAGATAAGCGCCTTTTCCCATTGACCGCGACGAACAGACAAGATGCACAAGCTTCTTTCCATTGCGGCCGAACGGAAGGAGATATTTGCTCAAAACTTGCTGTGCTGGTGCAGACAGTGGCACCCGACATGCCTGCGTTGTCGTTTTCACCCGGGCACTCTTTGGGCGGGCGCAGCACGCAGAAACACCTAGATTGCAGATAAGCGCCTTTTCCCATTGACCGCGACGAACAGACAAGATGCACAAGCTTCTTGCCATTGCGGCCGAACGGAAGGAGATATTTGCTCAAAACTTGCTGTGCTGGTGCAGACAGTGGCACCCGACATGCCTGCGTTGTCGTTTTCACCCGGGCACTCTTTGGGCGGGCGCAGCACGCAGAAACACCTAGATTGCAGATAAGCGCCTTTTCCCATTGACTGCGACGAACATAGAAGATGCACAAGCTTCTTGCCATTGCGGCCGAATGGAAGGAGATATTTGCTCAAAAATTGCTGTGCTGGTGCAGACAGGGGCACCCGACATGCCTGCGTTGTCGTTTTCACCCGGGCACTCTTTGGGCGGGCGCAGCACGCAGAAACACCTAGATTGAAGATAAGCGCCTTTTCCCATTGACCGCGACGAACAGAGAAGATGCACAAGCTTCTTGCCATTGCGGCCGAACGGAAGGAGATATTTGCTCAAAACTTGCTGTGCTGGTGCAGACAGTGGCACCCGACATGCCTGCGTTGTCGTTTTCACCCGGGCACTCTTTGGGCGGGCGCAGCACGCAGAAACACCTAGATTGCAGATAAGCGCCTTTTCTCATTGACCGCGACGAACAGAGAAGATGCACAAGCTTCTTACCATTGAGGCCGAACGGAAGGAGATATTTGCTCAAAACTTGCTGTGCTGGTGCAGACAGTGGCACCCGACATGCCTGCGTTGTCGATTTAACCCGGGCACTCTTTGGGCGGGCGCAGCACGCAGAAACACCTAGATTGCAGATAAGCGCCTTTTCCCATTGACCGCGACGAACAGAGAAGATGCACAAGCTTCTTGCCATTGCGGCCGAACGGAAGGAGATATTTGCTCAAAACTTGCTGTGCTGGTGCAGACAGTGGCACCCGACATGCCTGCGTTGTCGTTTTCACCCGGGCACTCTTTGGGCGGGCGCAGCACGCAGAAACACCTAGATTGCAGATAAGCGCCTTTTCCCATTGACCGCGACGAACAGAGAGGATGCACAAGCTTCTTGCCATTGCGGCCGAATGGAAGGAGATATTTGCTCAAAAATTGCTGTGCTGGTGCAGACAGGGGCACCCGACATGCCTGCGTTGTCGTTTTCACCCGGGCACTCTTTGGGCGGGCGCAGCACGCAGAAACACCTAGATTGCAGATAAGCGCCTTTTCCCATTGACCGCGACGAACAGACAAGATGCACAAGCTTCTTTCCATTGCGGCCGAACGGAAGGAGATATTTGCTCAAAACTTGCTGTGCTGGTGCAGACAGTGGCACCCGACATGCCTGCGTTGTCGTTTTCACCCGGGCACTCTTTGGGCGGGCGCAGCACGCAGAAACACCTAGATTGCAGATAAGCGCCTTTTCCCATTGACCGCGACGAACAGACAAGATGCACAAGCTTCTTGCCATTGCGGCCGAACGGAAGGAGATATTTGCTCAAAACTTGCTGTGCTGGTGCAGACAGTGGCACCCGACATGCCTGCGTTGTCGTTTTCACCCGGGCACTCTTTGGGCGGGCGCAGCACGCAGAAACACCTAGATTGCAGATAAGCGCCTTTTCCCATTGACTGCGACGAACATAGAAGATGCACAAGCTTCTTGCCATTGCGGCCGAACGGAAGGAGATATTTGCTCAAAACTTGCTGTGCTGATGCAGACAGTGGCACCCGACGTGCCTGCATTGTCGTTTTCACCCGGGCACTCTTTGGGCGGGCGCAGCACGCAGAAACACCTAGATTGCAGATAAGCGCCTTTTCCCATTGACCGCGACGAACAGAGAAGATGCACAAGCTTCTTGCCATTGCGGCCGAACGGAAGGAGATATTTGCTCAAAACTTGCTGTGCTGGTGCAGACAGTGGCACCCGACATGCCTGCGTTGTCGTTTTCACCCGGGCACTCTTTGGGCGGGCGCAGCACGCAGAAACACCTAGATTGCAGATAAGCGCCTTTTCCCATTGACCGCGACGAACAGAGAGGATGCACAAGCTTCTTGCCATTGCGGCCGAATGGAAGGAGATATTTGCTCAAAAATTGCTGTGCTGGTGCAGACAGGGGCACCCGACATGCCTGCGTTGTCGTTTTCACCCGGGCACTCTTTGGGCGGGCGCAGCACGCAGAAACACCTAGATTGAAGATAAGCGC